>NW_027419102.1:0-125466 GCF_009905375.1 Apium graveolens
GTACTCATCAATGCACACATATTCCAACAATCTCTCCCCAATTTATGTCTACTGGAATTGTAGCCATAAATTAAGAGACACTTGATGATAACAAAACATCCTAACATATATCTTTAAAGATAAGTAGATAAAACTGAAAGTGCTTCAATTTAAACAAGGTATACAAGGTTTGGCTCACAGTCAATTCAAGATGCTCCTCTAGCCTGAGCAGATTTTTCTAGGTTCTTGAAGGTCTGGATCTTCTTCCAAGCTTTCTGTTGTTTTCTTCAATTTGATTATGGAGCTGTCTGTGGAATTCTAATTCATCAGATTCTGAGAGATCTAACATTTCTTGCATTTCCAAAAGAGTCTCATTGCTAGAGATACTCAATTGGTCTTCTAGTCTGAAGAATCTTCTCACACCCTTATCATCCATGAATTCCATCAGCCAGTAGGGCCTTAGATGCACTCTTCTCCCTGTGTATGGGATGATAAGAGCTTTGGGTAGTGCATCTTTGGCTCTAACACTCCTTAGCTCTTCAATCTTCTTCAATACTAATCTTCTTGCAGTTACATTAAACCCAAAGTTTTTCTTGAAGGATGAATAGACTTTGATCAACACAGCTTGGCTTTCTTGAAGTATCCTGTGAAGAGGCCACTGAATTTCCCTTCCTCCTTTGTACTTGAATACCAACCTTTCAGGTAGCTTTCTGTATGCATCAATTGCCCTTACCTCATTCAGCTCCTCCAGATAAAGGTTTAGGTCTGAAAATTCCTTGATGTCACACAAGTACAAGTAGTCTCCCTTGTTGATCTTGGGTTGAGCTTTGACTACTGCCTTGGATTTGAGAGGTGACAACTTCACTTTCTTGACTGCCCTTGATTTTGTCCTTCTTGGCTTGGTGAGAATTGGCAAGTTGAAGTCAGGAATTGGTAATTTATCCCACTCTATTGGCTCATCCTTTGGCACAATAGGCTCTCCATGTATGTTCCTGTAGGGGTCCACCACCCTTATGTCTTCAAATACCACAGAGGGCTTTGATGCTTGAGTTTCAGCTTTAGTGGATTCCATTGGAAATTGATCTTCCAATTCCTTGTTAACAATATCCAACTTTCTTTTTGTTCTTTTAGCCAATTCTTTCTTTCTTGGAGATTTCTTCTGTTCTTCAATCTTCTTCTTTGATCCAGTAGCTTGAGTTGGTTGAGAGGGAATTTGTTGAGAAGAGTTCACAGCCTGTAGCTTGGTCAAGATAGCAAACTGTTCTTTCTTTTGTTTAGACTTCTTTGCATCTAGAGCAGTTTGCCTCTTTTCCTGCTTCAATCTGGCTTTTTCTTCTTCCTTTGCTTGAGCAAATTGTGGATGTCCAGCTACCACACAAATTTCCTTCCCATTTCTGAATATCTTTGTAATTCTCTCTCTTGAGACTGAATCAGCTGGATCTTTGTAGAGAAGAATAGATCTTGACAGAAGCTTCTTTTCATCAGGCTTGGATGTCTTATACACAGTATCCATAGGGTTCTTCAAAGATGACTTTGGATAGTTTGCCCTTGGTTTAAGAATTATTTCAGCCTTCGTAGTCTTGATGCAGGAAGATTGTCCTTTCTCCAGATAGTTCATGCTCATCTCATTCACATTGATTGGCTTGACATGAGAGTGATGGATTGCTGACTGATCTGGTTCCTTAACTAATTGAAACTTTCTCTGTATTTCCTCATCAATCTTTTTCCAGTTGATCAGAGTCAACTCTTCTTTATCACCATCTTTCAAACTTGCTGCTGCTGTATTTATAAGATCTATACCATCTGCAACTGGTGGCTTGGAGATAGTAATTGAAGGTAAAATTACTTTGCTGATTTGAACTACAATGTTCTCCCCCTTAGTTGGTCCTTTCTCCCCCTTACTTGATTCTCTCCCCCCCTTTTTGTTATCATCAAGTGAAGGAGTTAGGCCTTGTGCTTTAGCCAGTTGCATGAGAAGATTTGTCTGAGTCTGTTGATTTTGAAGAAGTAGGGCCACTGAATTCTCAATAACTTGAACTCTAGTCTCCAGCTTGGCTATCTTCTTTTCAGAATCTGATTCTCTTCTCAACCTTTGTAATAAATCATGCATGGTACCATATGGCATTATTGAATCCAGTTTCTCAGAGTTGTATGTCTTTAAGTCAGCTATCTCCTTTTTCAATTCATCCACACTGATATTCTGTCTAGAGTGTTGGATCTTCATTAAGTACAAGGAGTCTAGATGAGCTTTAAGAACAGCCTTGGTACCAGCATCTGAAACTTCTTGAAGGGCTTGCTGAATAGCTGTTACTTGTCTTACCAAAGACACCTCAAATTGTCCTGGTGTAAAGTCCTTTGCCCATGCCCATTCAGGTAAACTTAAAGCAGAACTTTGGCCTTCAGCTCCCCCTAAGTTCATGCTTCCATTCAAAGAACTAGAGTCATCATCATCATAATTTACTCCAAATTCTTCAGATGGCTCTCCAGCTTGAGGAGGCATCCTGTTGATAGCAGCTTTATCTCTTTGAAGAGATTCTGTGGTGTGCACTAAGTGTAAAGTCTGCTCTGCCTCCACATTGCCCTGAGCAGCCAACAGTTGATAGGCTGAAACAGGGTGAGTAAAAGTGTCAGCATCCAAGGAAATGTTATCAATTACAGCTTTGTAATGTTGCTGAAATTGTCTTTCCTTTTCAGCATCATCCACAATCATTGACTCACTAGCAATGGCTGGCTCCATCCTTATTGCTCCAGTACCTGCTTTTCTCTCATGTTCTCTCTTTTGTTGCATCAGGGTCTCACCCTGGCTCCCCACCCTCACACCCGCACCTTCACCTACTAAGGTGGGACTCCTCTCACTCACTTTTGCCAATCCTGAATGAATGGATTGCTGAGATTCACTCTTTTCCTCTCCTTTTGCCTGGGAGCAACCCAGCCTCTCACTCAATACACTCTCCTCTCTCAGTCCTAAGAGTGATTGTATTACCACCAAATCTTCTGCACTTGAAATTATTGAAGTTTGAAGTTGTGCAGAGACACTCGACGGATAAGTGATATCCGTCGGGTGAGTGGTAAAGCTATCCGATGGATAACTGCTGTTAAGCTTATCCGTCGGGATACAATCACTACTCGACGGATGAGCAATATCCATCGAGAAAGTAGAAATGAATGAGGTGGGAAGAGAAACTATTGTTGACTCTGTGTTGATTGAAGTTATTTGAGGCACAGATGTCACAATAGAATCAGAAAGAATTGGCAAGTGAGCCAACAAATCATCTAAAAGATGATGCTCACTTGCACTAGATTTTGGCTTCCCCAATAGAGTTAAAGAAGGAGAATCAGGAATTGAAGTGTTTATCATGTCCACTTCCAGTGAGTTGGTTGGTGAGTATTGTGTTTCAGTGGCTTCTATTAAGAGAGATTTTGGCTGTGACTCCACATTTATTGGAGCCACATCAATCTGAATTTGAGAAGGTGCAGGGACTGTGTCTTTAGCACCAGTTTGCACTAAGTGTGTGCCCTGTGCATCCCCAGTTGTTTTGGATTTCTTCTTTCTAGTGTAAGTTTGGTGTAGGCTTGTGTCCCTAACCCTCTTGGCCTGTGCTCTTGGATGAGAGCTTTGTTCAATAGCCACATCCTTTTGGGAGGATGCAGCTAGAAGTGAGCTTCTGTCCTTTTTGAGCACTGCAGTTTGTTGGGAAACTGCAGTGTGGCTAGGCTGGGATTCACTCATCTCTTCAACCTTATCCTTGGGGTTTCTTTGATGTTCACCCCTTCCCTCACCTATCTTACCCTCCTTCACACTCCCCTCTTTGTGTTTGGTAGATTTTTCAACTGGTACCTTTTGAGAGATACCAGAGGGGGTTTTCTTTGATTTGGATTTAAGAATTGCAGTTGTTTTGGCAGCTTTGGTAGGCAACTGTTTGGTCATTGTCACAGTTGCCATAGCTATGCCTGAAGTCAAAGAAATAGAAGGGATTGGAATAGTTGAGAGTGTAGATGAACTTACTTCACTTACCTGAGGTGTCAGCATTACAGAAAAATAGAACATTGGCACATCCTTGTGATGGTTGGCTCTGTTCAAATCTGCAATGATTCTTCTCTCTTGAACCCAACATGCTAATTTGTTGGTTGGGTTCTCAAGTACAATATCTTCACAAAGACGGTTAGCCAAAAGTATAAAAAATCTTGCATAGTAAATATTCTTTCCTCTTTTGGCTAAGTCACCTAGTTTATAACCTAACTCATACACAACCAGGTCACTAAAGTTGTAATATTTGTCTGTAACTAGCATGTATAGCATGTTAAGCATGGAAATGTTCACAGAATCAAAATTACTGATTTTTCCAGAAAAGACCTTAGTTACTACATTACACAAGTAACTCCATTCCTTCCTAAGACCTAGTCTTCTAATTTCACTTAGTTTTGCAGTAGGAAGTGCATAATGAATGGAATTTAGCATATTGACAATATCAGTGTCAGTGTGTGGTGCAGTAACATTATCATCAGGAATCTTGAAACATGCTTTTATGACATCACTATTGATACAGAAAACATTACCTTTGATGGTCAGAGTGATGGTTTTGTCAGTAGAGTTGTAGATTGTTTTTGTCCACATCTCCTCAACAACTTCACAATAAATTGTGGGTGATTCCAGCATAGCAAAACTTAACTTGCAGTTCTTCACGAAGTCCATCATCTTATGATAGTCTTCAGATTGCTGAATCCCCTTATTGACCAAGGCAGTGAAGTTGTTCTTCTCATAGATGAACCCAGTCTGTGACATGATCTTTACTACGGGTGCCATTGTTAGGGAAGAAAAGCTTGAAGAGAAAGAGGATTTTTTCTTGAGAGAGAATGACATAAGACAGTTGAATTTGAGAATGATAAAATAAAATGATTAGAATGAAATAGGCTTTTATACTTTGCTCAAACTCAACGGATAAAAATAATAAAGAGAAATAAATTACCCAATAGAAACTGCCTAAAATTACCGTTTTAAAATAAACTTTAAAAATTCCACCCATTATCCGTCGTGTAATGCTTATAAACTGTAAGTATACTCGATGGATAATGTTCAGGGAATTAACGGTTAAGATTTAGACACTTCGACGGATGATGATAAAATGTTATCCGTCGAGCTTTAAAATATTCCATAAAAGTAATTGATTTTTATTTACAATTTGTATATCGACGGATGACTCAACCCGATGGATAATGGTCATCCGTCGAGAGACAAATTTTGACTTAGCCAAAATTTCATCCCAGACTAAAAATCAACTAAAATTCCGGCTTCTTTTCAACTTGCAAGAATAATTCAGATAAATTCAAGAGTAATTAAGCATACCTAACTCACTTACCAACCTAGAAAAGGTGGATTCATCCAGTGGCTTGGTAAAAATATCTGCAAGTTGCTTCTCACTTGGAACAAAATGTAACTCTACAGTACCATTCATTACATGTTCCCTTATGAAATGGTACTTGATGTCTATATGCTTTGTCCTTGAATGTTGCACTGGATTTTCAGTGATGACAATTGCACTTGTGTTGTCACAGAAAATAGGAATCCTTTCAACTTGCAAACCATAGTCTAGCAATTGATTTTTCATCCATAAAATCTGTGCACAGCAACTGCCAGCAGCAATATATTCAGCTTCAGCTGTAGAAGTAGAAACTGAATTTTGCTTTTTACTGAACCAGGACACAAGCTTGTCTCCTAAAAATTGACAGGTTTCTGTTGTGCTTTTTCTATCAATTCTGCAACCTGCATAATCTGCATCTGAATAACCAGTTAGATCAAAACCAGAATCTATAGGATACCAAATGCCAAGGTTTGGTGTTCCTTTGAGATATCTGAAAATTCTTTTAATAGCTATCAAATGAGACTCTCTAGGATCAGCCTGAAATCTAGCACACAAACATGTAGCAAACATTATATCTGGCCTACTGGCTGTTAAGTACAGAAGTGAGCCAACCATGCCTCTATAACTTGAAATATCCACAGACTTTTCAGTAGTGTTTAGTTCAAGCTTAGTTGCAGTGGCCATGGGAGTTTTTGCAGATGTGCAATCCATTAGATCAAATTTCTTTAAAAGATCAAAAATATATTTAGTTTGACTAATGAATATTCCATCACTAACTTGCTTAACTTGTAAACCAAGAAAGTAAGTTAGTTCTCCCATCATACTCATTTCATACTTGCTTTGCATCAGTTTGGCAAACTTTTTACAAAGTTTCTCATCTGTAGAGCCAAAAATAATATCATCTACATAAATTTGAACAAGTATGCTAGAGCCATTCACATTTCTGAAAAATAAAGTTTTATCTACAGTACCTCTTGTGAAGTGATTTTCCAAAAGGAACTTTGATAAAGTGTCATACCAGGGTCTAGGTGCTTGCTTCAGTCCATAAAGTGCTTTCAATAGATAGTAGACATACTCTGGGAAATTTGGATCTTCAAAGCCAGGAGGTTGACTTACATACACTTCTTCCTCCGAATCTCCATTTAGAAAGGCACTTTTGACATCCATTTGATAGACCTTGAAATTGGCATGGGCTGCATAGGCTAAGAAGATTCTGATGGCTTCAAGTCTTGCAACAGGAGCAAATGTTTCATCAAAATCTATCCCTTCTTGCTGACAATAGCCTTTAGCAACCAATCTTGCTTTGTTCCTTACTACTATGCCATTTTCATCCATCTTGTTTCTGAATACCCATTTGGTGTCTATTGGATTCTTTCCTTTAGGCTTGGGTACCAGCTTCCATACTTTATTCCTTTCAAATTGGTTTAGCTCCTCCTGCATAGCTAAAATCCAATCAGGATCTAATAAGGCTTCTTCTACCTTCTTTGGTTCTTCCTTAGACAGGAAGCTGCTGTATAGACATTCTTCTTGAGTTGCTCTCCTGGTTTGAACTCTGGAAGAAACATCACCAATAATCAGTTCAAAGGGGTGATCTTTTGTCCATTTTCTTAGTTGAGGTAGATTAGCCCTAGATGAAGAGACCTCAATGTTGTCTTGATGTGTGATTGAGTTTTGATTGCTAGAAACTCCCCCTGAGTTTGTGGATCTTTGATTTGAGATTGGGGTGCTTTCTATGGGTGATCTGCCTTGACTTCGTGCTCCTTTTGAAAACCCGACGGATGGTGAAGTTTGAGTACCGACGGATGAGGCAGGTTGTCTTCCGATGGATAATACAGATTGCCTTCCGACGGATGAAGCATTATGTAACTCGACGGATGTTGAGTTTTGTCCTTCATTTGTAGTAAATTTGTCTGCATTATCCTTAGACACTGTTTCTTGATCACTTTCATCATCACTTTCATCACTGACCATCTCAACATTGTCGAATTTGAGGCTCTCATGGTAATCTCCATCTTTTAGTCCTTCAATCTTTTTATCATCAAACACAACATGTATAGATTCAACAACAATGCTGGTTCTTAGATTGTAGACTCTATATGCTTTACCAACAGCATATCCAACAAAAATTCCTTCATCTGCTTTAGCATCAAACTTCCCATTTTGATCAGTTTGATTTCTCAGAATATAGCATTTACAGCCAAAGACATGAAGAAAGTTCAGAGTTGGCTTCTTGTTTTTGAACAATTGATAAGGTGTCTTGCATTTTGCTTGATTAATCAGAGAGATGTTCTGAGTGTAGCATGCAGTGTTGACAGCTTCAGCCCAGAAATATGTTGGTAATTTTGATTCTTCAAGCATTGTCCTTGCAGCTTCAATAAGAGATCTATTCTTTCTTTCCACTACTCCATTCTGTTGTGGAGTCCTTGCTGCTGAAAACTCATGCAGGATCCCATTTTCCTCACAGAATGCTCTCATGACATAGTTCTTAAACTCAGTTCCATTGTCACTCCCGATTCTTCTAACTTTGAAATCAGGATGATTGTTAACTTGCCTTATGTGATTGATGATGATTTCACTAGCTGTTGAGTTCCGAAGGCATAAAACGCAGCGGATAGACATAAATAAAACAAAATTTCGAAACCCAAAAACAGGATCCATGTATAATTATGGGCAGATTATGGAGATAACGAATCATACCTTTCAAGAGATTAACTTTCACGAACTCAACGGAGATCCTAGCTATCACGCTTTGTGTCTACCTCTCGGAGAAACACCTCTATGGTATCCACACGAGCACCTTCAAGAACGTCTCACGAACTTGACTACGGAATGGATGTACTAGCCTCCTTCTTGACGATCTGAATTGCCTCTGCCTCTCTTTGCTGCTAGGGTTTTCTTAAAAAATGTACAAGCCTCTTTAACCTCTCATTATCTATTTATAATGACTGATTAAAAAGGCCCATAATAGCAAAGCCCAACCCTAGTAGGTATTGGATTAAATAATAAAAACAAATTTTTATTATTTAATTAATAACTAAGTCATACTTAATTATTATGGGCAAAAACATTCCTTTTAATTCGAATTTATATTATCTCAATTAAGTCTTACTTAATTATAATAAAATTTAAATAATCATTAATTAATTTAAATCCATAATTTAAATTAACTATTCCATTAAGTGCTCTATTTGTGCGACCCTATAGGCTATTATTTAATTGACAATAATTTTATTCTCTAATAAAATTATAAACAATGAGCGGTATCTAGTAATACATCATTGTTACCCAATTAAACAATAATTAAATCGTGATTAGATAAAACCTTTCGTGATTAATGTTTTTCGTGTAATATAATCCTTTTAACCATGCATGTTATAGATTAAACTCGAGGCATGTATTTAGTCATCCTCTTCAATATTTAATCCGGGTTTACTTGATCCATGAGTAGATTATCGAGACAAATCATTATTTGAGCATGGCCATGCTTTTATAATCTCACTCAATCAAGAGGCCAATAATATCTCTCCTAATTATAGGAGGGTTAAATCCTTTATCTATCATTCATATTTCTCATACGACTCATGATATACCCGATGTCCACTTTTATCATCACCCGATCAAAAGTAACTTTTAATGTAGTCAAAGTATATTAATCCTCATATAGAAATATAATGATTTCAAGTCAAAGGATCGTTACACCATTATCACTGTGAGTCTTTCTTATGACTTTATTAAACGTGAAGAATCTCACTGTGGGTCTGTCCAGTACCATGTACTCTCACATGTACCTATGTATTGACTTTAGTATCCCCATACTTATAACCAATGAGATGTGGTTATCTTGTCAAACAACATACTAGTCTATCTATGTATTATTATTGTCCTATATAATAATACTCGACTAGGGACCTTTAAGAATATGATATATTATATAATCTCAAGTTCAAGTCATGTACTTAAACTATACAATTTGTATCATGATTCTAAGGACATTTATTATGCTAACAAAATATCGTAGTAATTAAGGTCATAATAAATACATTTATTGAATGATCAACTGACATAAAGATAAAAGAATAATGTATTGCCTCTAGGACACCTACACTAATAATCTCCCACTTGCACTAGAGCCAATCACCCATATATCTAACACCCATGGAACTAGTGTGACCATCGTGCTTCTGCTACGACAAGCCTTTGGTCAGTGGGTCGGCAATGTTATCATTTGTGTGCACTTTACATATGTGTATATCACCCCTTTCATTAATCTCTCGAATAAGGTGAAATCTCCTGAGTATATGTTTAGCCCGGGAGTGTGATCTAGGTTCTTTAGCCTGTGCAATGGCTCCATTATTATCGCAGTATAGATCAATGGGATCTGCGATCGATGGAACCACTCCCAAATCAGAAATGAACTTTCGAATCCAAACGGCCTCCTTAGCTGCTTCACAAGCTGCAATGTACTCAGCCTCCATTGTAGAATCAGCTACTGTTTCTTGCTTTGAACTCTTCCAGCTTACAGCACCTCCGTTTAGACAAAACACAAAACCAGACTGTGATACATTATCATCTCTGTCTGTTTGGAAACTTGCATCGGTGTAACCTTTTACAACGAGTTTCTCTTCTCCTCCATACACCAAAAATGAATCTTTAGTTCTTTTCAGGTACTTAAGAATATTCTTAACTGCCGTCCAGTGACCTTCACCCGGATTAGACTGGTATCTGCTCGTCATGCTCAAAGCATACGAGACATCTGGGCGAGTACATACCATTGCATACATGATAGATCCAATTGCTGAAGCATATGGAACTTTATTCATGTGGTCCTTCTCATCCAATGATTTCGGACACTGGTCCTTAGAGATCGTTATCCCTTGAGACACGGGGACATATCCCCTTTTTGCATTTTGCATTCCAAAACGATGCAAAACCTTATAAATGTATGTGCTCTGACTTAGACCGATCATCCTTCTAGATCTTTCTCTATAGATCCTCATTCCTAGAATGTAGGATGCCTCTCCTAAGTCTTTAATGGAGAAATTGCTCCCTAACCAAGTCTTAACAGCCTTTAGAGAAGGTATGTCATACCCCATTAGTAGTATATCATCAACATATAGTACTATGAATGCCACATAGCTCCCACTAACCTTCTTGTAAACACACGGTTCATCTTCATTTTGAACAAAGCCATACTCTGTGACTATTTCATCAAAACGGATATTCCATCTCCTAGAGGATTGCTTCAATCCATAAATGGATCGACGCAATTTACATACCTTGCCAGCATTCCTTGGATCGACAAAACCCTCAGGTTGTGTCATGTACACATCCTCTTCAAGGCTTCCATTAAGGAAGGCTGTTTTGACATCCATTTGCCAGATTTCATAATCATGGAATGCTGCAATGGCAAGTAAAATCCTTATAGACTTGACCATAGCCACTGGTGAGAAAGTTTCATCATAGTCAATACCATGAATTTGTTTGAAACCTTTTGCAACCAGCCTAGCTTTATAGGTCTGAACATTTCCATCCATGCCCTTTTTCTTCTTAAAAACCCATTTGCACCCTATGGGTTTTACCCCTTCAGGTGGATCAACCAAAGTCCATACTTGGTTTTCGTACATGGAATCTATCTCGAATTTCATGGCTTCAAGCCATCTCTTAGAGTCTGGACTGTTCATAGCATCTTGGTATGTGAGAGGCTCATCTTCATCTATGAGCATCAAATCACCACACTGAGTCATGAGAAATCCATATCTCTCTGGCTCATGGCAAAATCTACCAGATCTACGAACAACCTGTGTTTGTTGAGCATTATCATTATTCTGCTCTTGTTCCACTTCAGGTTCAATGCTATTTTGCGGTTCTCGATCTTCATCGAGATCTATAGTTCTCCCACTGTTTCTTTTGGAAACAAAATCTCTTTCCATTAAGACAGCATCTCGAGAAATAAACACTTTCTGCTCAGAAGGACTATAAAAATAATACGCCTTTGTTTCATTAGGGTATCCTACAAAAATGCACTCTTCGGATTTAGGTCCAAGCTTGTCAGATTCTTGACGTTTCACAAACGCCTTACATCCCCAAACTTTCATAAAGTTCATGCCTGACCATTTCTCTTTCCATATCTCATATGAAGTCTTTTGAACCTTCTTAGTAGGAACACGGTTAAGTGTGAAAGCCGCTGTTTCTAGAGCATAACCCCAGAAACTAATTGGAAGATCTGCATGACTCATCATCGATCGCACCATGTCCAACAAGGTGCGATTTCTCCTCTCTGAAACTCTATTCCATTGAGGTGTTCCTGGCGGAGTGAGTTGTGATACAATACCACACTCTTTCAAATACTCTCTAAATTCGGTGCTTAAGTATTCACCCCCACGATCGGATCGTAAGATCTTAATACTTGCATCTCCGCCAATTTGCTTCTCTACTTCAACCTTGTATTCTTTAAATTTTTCAAAAGAATCGGATTTGTTCTTCATAAGATATACATATCCATATCTACTGAAATCATCAGTAAATATTATGAAGTAGTAGTAGCCTCCTCTAGCCATTACACGCATTGGGCCACATACATCACTATGTATTAGCTCCAGACGTTTAGTGGCCCTTTGACCCTTACCAGTGAAAGGGGCTTTAGTCATCTTACCAAGCAAACAAGATTCGCATTCTTGGTATGATTCAAAATCAAACTTATCCAAGTATCCATCCTTATGTAATTTGGATATGCGTTTCTCATTTATGTGGCCTAGACGACAATGCCAGAGGTATGTTTGATTTGAGTCATTCATTTTAAGTCGTTTGTTTTCTATATTACAGACAGGGTTATCTAAATCAAGAACATATAAACCATTAAATAAACGCGCAACACCATAGGTTAAATCATTCAAAGCAAAAGAGCAACTGTTGTTCTTTATTATAAACGAAAAACCTTTCTTGTCCAAACAAGAAACAGAAATAATGTTTCTGCGAATCGCAGGCACGTAAAAACAGTCTTCTAGTTCTAAAACAAGCCCAGAGGGCATAGATAAATAATAAGTCCCTACAGCTAAAGCAGCAACTTTTGCTCCATTGCCTACTCTTAGGTCCACTTCTCCCTTAGCCAAAGTTCTACTTCTCTGCAGGCCCTGCACATTTATACAAATGTGAGAAGCACATCCAGTATCAAATACCCAAGATGTAGAAATAGACAAATTGACTTCTATAAAATAAATACCTGATCCATAAATCTGAACTGCTTTCTTTTCTTCAGATCCTCCAAGTAAATTGGACAGTTTCTCTTCCAGTGACCATCTTTCTTACAGTAGTGACATTCACCCTTGGCCACACCACCTTTAGGCTTTAAAGCCTGTTTGGGACCTGACTTTGGCTTGGGTGTAGAATCAGATCCAATCTTCTTCTTACCCTTCCATTTGCCCTTCCCTTTGGCCTTACCTTTATTTCCCACCATCAGTATGGGAGCAGGTTCAGATGTCTTCATGTTGGTCTCATATGTTCTCAACATATGCAACAATTCAGTAGGTGTCTTGTCAAATTCATTCATATTGTAGTTCACAACAAACTGAGTGAATTTGTTGTTCAAAGAATTCATGATTAGGTCAATACCAGTTTCCGGACCAATCGGGAAACCCAAAGTTTCAAGGTACTCAATGTAACCAATCATCTTCAGAACATGTGGGCCAACTGGTTCACTCGCCCCTTGTTTGCAATTAAAAAGTGACTTACTCGTGTTGAACCTTTCTTGATGAGTTTGGCTTGCAAACATGCTTTGCAAGTGCTCATTGATAGTATATGCATCCATATGCACATGCTGTCTTTGAAGCTCAGCACTCATAGTTGCCAACATAAGACATGCAACATCATTTGCATCATTCTCATCCCTTGTGCGTGCTGCTCGTTCATCAGCAGTAGCACCCTCAGGAAGGGGGCCTGGAGGAGGAATATCAATGACATAAAGCTTGCGCTCCTGCCTGAGGACAATCCTCAAATTCCTCTGCCAGTCTAGGAAGTTGTTTCCTCCTGTCAGCTTGTCCTTCTCAAGGACTGAACGTACGGATAGTGTGTTTGTGTTGTTTACCATTACTCAGTATCTACAATAATAAAAGCGCAAAATAAACATTAGATTGTCTGAGTTAAAATTTTATGTTCATATGATTATGATATATTCATAATATATCTCCCACTATTTTTTTATCAAATTAATAGCCCTAACTATTAATTCGGAAAGTATATCCCATAAATCTTTCTAGTGAGCCAAGATCCATATTTCGTCATGTTCTAAGTCAACCACTGGTATCCTTAAAACATGATTATTTAGGTAGACAACAGTTGTCAATTATATCATATATAATTCTTGGATAATTTGGTGAACAACAATTGATCTTATCTATCTAATAGATTTTTAACCAAACTCTATGCTTCTAAGTTCATAATAGTTGAATATAACCGTTTATATTCACCTTATTATGATGACTCAGTTAAGTTAGACCCAATGATACAACGTCCGAATATAACCGTTTATATTCGTCGCATTTCACCATGATAGATAGGAGTCCCCTGCCACTGACAACCCTTCCCCTTATCGATCTAGGATTTAATGAGTGTTCATTCATTGGAAAGCATCTGATTAAAACTTAATATTTTTACTTAGGGATTTTTAATTTAGAACGATCATGATCCCATCATAAAGAGATTCCCAATTTTTCCTTGAATAAAATACTTCAAATCAATACTCGTCAATGGTTTGATTTCCAGGTAGTGGAGGAGTCACATCGGTCTCGCTTAAAACCCACAGCCTTACAAGTTCTATGAACCCGTTGTTGACAAAATCGCCCCATGTCAGAAATAAATAAAATTCGTATTTTATTCCGTGTTTCATAAACACGAGAATCTCATGATCGTTTGTTAATTTTAAATCTTGAGTCGTTATAGATTTTATCTTGTTTAAAGGCATGGCATGGGTGATGTATCTAATACATACATGCATCATTAATCTAATTAAAACATGCATTTTCTACTCTACACATACTATTTATACATCATATGAAAAGTACGTAAAGTAAACGTGCAATAGTTATGGCCCAATCCTATGTGATCTTTTCAGGCTAATGAAAAGATCAAGGTCAATCTATGGTGTAAAAATAACTATTACATATGTCTTCTCTATTGCTTCCATTGTCTCCTTGGCCTCCATAGGATGCCTCCTCTTTCCCTTGTCCTTCTTGGATGTTACATTAAGAATTATACTAATGAACTTACAAAAGAACTCGAGTTACATTCGAGATAAAACAACTACAAATAGAAAACGACATGCAATTCGTATTTATTACAAACCAAAAGAATAAACCATTACAACTAAGGTCTTAAGGCCATAACTATGCACCATGCTCAAGTAACCATTAAAGAACATGATAGATCATATAAAGATGATATACTATTTATCACTTATCATGATCCAATCAAGAATAATAAATAAGTAAAGCATATGTCATAAGCACAAATTAAAAACGAAACCCTAAGCACGCGGATCGACCTCCGCGGTGAGGTCGCTGGGGGGGTTCGGGGGGGGGCAGCGAGCCCCCCGATGGCGGAAATTTTTGCAAAATCAAGTATCAGAATACTAGAAAAACATGTATCAGAATACTATTCCAGAAGCATGTATCAGTATACACACGATCCATATCCCAGTTACCAAAAACGTGTATCAGTATACATATTTTAAGAGATCGCATACATATGAGTTATGGAAGATCTTAAACATACGAGTATCATCATATAGATCATTAACAGATTCATCATATCATTCATATAACATAACTGTTATCATGGCAGACTCATATAACATAATTGTTATCATGGCAGACTCAACACACATGCATACTTGTAAAAATACAGTAAGCACGTAACCAAATCAGCCCCTTATACACGTAGCTCTGATGCCATTGTTGGGTTTCGAAGGCATAAAACGCAGCGGATAGACGTAAATAAAATAAAATTTCGAAACCCAAAAACAGGATCCATGTATAATTATGGGCAGATTATGGAGATAACGAATCATACCTTTCAAGAGATTAACTTTCACGAACTCAACGGAGATCCTAGCTATCACGCTTTGTGTCTACCTCTCGGAGAAACACCTCTATGGTATCCACACGAGCACCTTCAAGAACGTCTCACGAACTTGACTACGGAATGGATGTACTAGCCTCCTTCTTGACGATCTGAATTGCCTCTGCCTCTCTTTGCTGCTAGGGTTTTCTTAAAAAATGTACAAGCCTCTTTAACCTCTCATTATCTATTTATAATGACTGATTAAAAAGGCCCATAATAGCAAAGCCCAACCCTAGTAGGTATTGGATTAAATAATAAAAACAAATTTTTATTATTTAATTAATAACTAAGTCATACTTAATTATTATGGGCAAAAACATTCCTTTTAATTCGAATTTATATTATCTCAATTAAGTCTTACTTAATTATAATAAAATTCAAATAATCATCAATTAATTTAAATCCATAATTTAAATTAACTATTCCATTAAGTGCTCTATTTGTGCGACCCTATAGGCTATTATTTAATTGACAATAATTTTATGCTCTAATAAAATTATAAACAATGAGCGGTATCTAGTAATACATCATTGTTACCCAATTAAACAATAATTAAATCGTGATTAGATAAAACCTTTCGTGATTAATGTTTTTCGTGTAATATAATCCCTTTAACCATACATATTATAGATTAAACTCGAGGCATGTATTTAGTCATCCTCTTCAACATTTAATCCGGGTTTACTTGATCCATGAGTAGATTATCGAGACAAATCATTATTTGAGCATGACCATGCTTTTATAATCTCACTCAATCAAGAGGCCAATAATATCTCTCCTAATTATAGGAGGGTTAAATCCTTTATCTATCATTCATATTTCTCATACGACTCATGATATACCCGATGTCCACTTTTATCATCACCCGATCAAAAGTAACTTTTAATGTAGTCAAAGTATATTAATCCTCATATAGAAATATAATGATTTCAAGTCAAAGGACCGTTACACCATTATCACTGTGAGTCTTTCTTATGACTTTATTAAACATGAAGAATCTCACTGTGGGTCTGTCCAGTACCATGTACTCTCACATGTACCTATGTATTGACTTTAGTATCCCCATACTTATAACCAATGAGACGTGGTTATCTTGTCAAACAACATACTAGTCTATCTATGTATTATTATTGTCCTATATAATAATACTCGACTAGGGACCTTTAAGAATATGATATATTATATAATCTTAAGTTCAAGTCATGTACTTAAACTATACAATTTGTATCATGATTCTAAGGACATTTATTATGCTAACAAAATATCGCAGTAATTAAGGTCATAATAAATACATTTATTGAATGATCAACTGACATAAAGATAAAAGAATAATGTATTGCCTCTAGGGCACCTACACTAACACTAGCTTCATCTTTGGACTTTAGGAAATAGGTCCAAGAGAACTTTGAGAAATCATCTACAATTACTAGGCAAAATCTTTTCTTTGAGATTGACAATACATTGACTGGTCCAAACAAATCCATGTGAAGCAGTTGCAGAGGTTCTTCAATTGCTGAATCAAGTTTCTTCCTGAATGATGCTTTAATTTGCTTCCCTTTTTGGTAGGCATCACACAGTCCATCCTTTGTAAACTCCACCAGAGGAATGCCTCTAACTAGCTCTTTCTTTACCAGCTCATTCATGGTCTTGAAGTTCAAATGGGATAGCTTCTTGTGCCATAGCCAACTTTCATCTTGACTTGCTTTACTGAGAAGACAAGTTACAGATTCTACTTTAGTCGAGTTGAAGTCAGCTAGATACACATTTTCTCTTCTCACACCAGTGAGAACCACTTTGTTGTTTTGATTATTAATCACAACACAGGTTTCTTTGTTGAAGGTGACTGAGTTGCCTTTATCACAAAGCTGGCTGATACTCAACAGATTGTGTTTGAGACCATCCACTAAGGCAACTTCTTCAATGATGACATTGTCCTTTGAAATCAAGCCATATCCCACAGTATAATCTTTGCTGTCATCTCCAAAAGTGATACTTGGGCCAGCTCTCTCTTCAAACTCTGTGAGCAGGGTAGAATCACCAGTCATGTTTCTTGAACAACCACTATCCAAGTACCAAAGATTCCTTCTGTTTCCCTGCACACATCAAAATCAAATCAAGTTGATTTTGGTACCCAAGTTTCCTTGGGTCCTGCCTTGTTAGCTTTCTTCTTCTATTTCTTAGGTCTTAACTCATTTGACTTAGGAATTTCAGATTCTTCCTTAGTCATTTGGGTTGGGCCTTTGAAACCACTAGATGCAACAGAATTATTATGCATGTTATGGCTAACAAAAAATGGCATGCTTGGTGCAAACATGTTATTCCAGTAAGGCATGCTAAATGGCATTTGAGGCATATTGTATGCAGCATAATATGGATTAGGTGCAAATGGCATATTAGCAAACTGTGCATTCATGTTCAGTGTAGGCATGTCATTAACAGGCATAGGAGGCATGGCATTCATGTTAGAGAATTGAGGCTGAACAGACATGGGAGTAGGCATGGCAGATTTGCAATTAACAGACAAATGATTTACACTACCACATTTGACACAGATTTTTCTAGGAGCATATTTGTCAGGTGTGTAGTTGTTATGTTTGTTAATCCCTACTTTACCATTCCTATTGTTTTTCCTTTTAGTCTCTGTTTTTACCTCTATCTTCTCAAGTCTGTCACTCAACTGTTTGACAGTCATGTGACCAACATTAGCCTTCTTCCCTTTCTTGGCTTGACTTGACTCCCCTGAAACAAAGTTCTTGGAAACAGACCCATACTTTTCATTTAGCTTGGTTAATTTGGCTTTACTAATGGGTTTGTTCACAGCCGACGGATGAGGATTTTTATCATTCGACGGATAACACATTTTGTTATCCGACGGATAGTCCTCATCATCCGTCGAGTCTACATCTGTCAGCAATCCATCTACCAAAATAGGTTCTAGTTTCTCCTTATTCTTTTTCCAGGCTTCATCACAAAAGGACTCAATTCCTTGAACCTTGGTGATTTGAGCATGAACATCTCTGGATGTTTTCCATGCTTTAATCACCTCCTGTTCACGATCGAGCTGCTTCTTTAAAATTTCTTCCTTTTTCAAGGACTCAGTTAATTCCTCCTTAGCAATTCTACACTCAATTTTTAGTTTCTCAAACTCAACAAACTGAGACTCAAGCACATTATTCCTCTCACTCAAAAACAAGTTGTTTTCTTTGATTTTAGCATTTTCTTTAGTGAGGGACTTAAGTGTAACACGCAAATGATACAATTATGTAGACATGTCATTTATTGCATCATTACACTCAGCTTTAGATAAATGTGCAAGGTTTGTAGTAATTACCTGATTGTTTGAGGAACTTGTCTCTGTTTCATCAGACTTGGCCATAAGGGCTAGATTGACATAGCTGACATCCTCATCTTCATCCAAACCATCAGCTGCCCAGTCATTCTCTTGTGTAATAAAAGCATTTTCCTTCTGTTTGAGTAGATCAAAGTATTTTTGCTTATAATCCACAGACTCAAATCTCTTCTTACTGGAATCTGACTTTCTACACTCATTTGCAAAATGCCCTGCCAAGCCACATTTGAAACACTTGAATTTTGACTTATCCACCATGTTTCTATTTGGCTTGGCAACTCCAAAGTTCTTCTTGAACTTGAGCTTGGAAAATCTTCTTGAAAGGAATGCTAGGTGCTCATCAATGTCCTCCATGTCATCTTGACTCAAAGAATCTTCACTTTTTGCAGCTAGCCCTTTACCCTTGCTTTCACAGGCCTTTGAAGTTGATTCCACAGCTTCCATCTTCACTTCCTTCTCCTTTTCCAGTTCAGCAACTAGTGCAATGGATCCCCCTTTCTTCTTTCCTCTCTCCATTCTTTCATCCTGCTCTATTTCAAGCTCATAGGTCTTCAGAATGCCATACAGTCTCTCCAAAGTAAACTCCTTATAATCTTGTGAGTTTCTCAATGAGACTGTCATTGGTTTCCATTCCTTTGGAAGAGATCTGAGAAATTTCAGATTGGAGTCTTTAGTCTGATAGACTCTTCCATGCAATTTAAGAGCATTTAGTCGCTTTTGGAATCTACTAAAAATGTCAGTGAGTGACTCACTTTCTTCATTGTGAAAATGCTCATAATGCTGAATCAGGAGCTGCATTTTATTTTCTCTTACTTGCTCAGTACCATCACAGATTATCTGTATTGTGTCCCAAACTTCCTTGGCAGTCTTGCAGTTGATGATGTTATCAAACATATCTGCATCAACACCATTGAACAGAATGTTCATGGCCTTTTTATCTTTCCTGACTTGTTCAAGATCAGGATCAGACCATTCATGCCTTGGCTTTGGAACTGATGGTTCATTTCCTGTTGCAGCTCTCATTGGAACATGAGGGCCTCTTTCTATGCAGTCCACATAGGCCTCATCTTGAGAAAGCATATGAAGATGCATCTTTACCTTCCAATGATGGTAATTATCTTTATCCAGAAAAGGAATCTTGACTCCAACATCTTTCTTGTTCATCTTGCTGAATTGTTTTGATCTTTAAACTCTTTGTAGATTAAGAGCTTGCTCTGATACCAATTGTTAGTCCCTTAACAATATAGCAAGAATTACAGAAGGGGGGTTGAATGGAATTCTTTACCTTTTTCTTGAAATAAAAATGTTCAACTCGATTATAGATATATCTGTTTTGATTAGCACAATGCGGAATATAAACTTTAATGAATCAAAACAAGAGTAATTAAAAACAAGAGTCTTTAAAAACTTTCTGGTGGATTTAAACAATTCCACCAGAGATATATATTAATATATCGAGAGAACTCTGTGTGCAGAAATGCTCACAGCTGCTTTTACAAGATAGAACAACTAAGAACACAGGAAATGCTAAAGATAGTGCTTACAAAGATTTCTCTGTGTTTGTTTCTAAGCTCACTTAGTTTTCTTAGTTTTTTTTCTATTTGCTACTCTCTTGGTTTATATATTACCAAGATTACAAAGTCAAAAGAACTGAATAAATATAAAATCTAACAGTCTTGATCTTTGCTGCTTTTCGTCCTCTATTACCCAGTTAATGGGCTTCCACAGTGTGTTTGTATCCAATCTCGACGGCTGTGTGTCAGCTTTCACTGTTCAACTGATGTTTGAATCTTGATATTATCATCCGTCGACTTTCAGATCATCCGTCGATGACTTACTTGATCATCCGTCGACTGCTATTTTGAACATCCGTTGAAAGTCATTTGATCATCCGTCGAAGCTTTGTTAAGCATCCGTTGATAGCTATTTTGGCACTTGACTTCATTTCACTTATACAGAATTACTAGACATTGCTTATGTACAGTTAATCAACCTATTCTGCATATCTAGTTAAAGTCAACATGACTTATATGCTACTACAGATTCTATACAAAAGTGCATACAACACTGTGCTACAAACTTATCATTATATAAGCTACTCACTCGATGGATAATAAATTACTCATCCGTCGGTACTCAAACTGAGTTATCTGTCGGGACTATAATTCTTATCCGTCGAGTGCTACATTATTTCACTAAGTAAAATCTACTTAGATGTTTTGTTTAGGTAATCATCAAGTGCACAACATATTCACAACATGTATGTATATGTATATATATCATGTATCTATCAACCTAGATCTATAATTTTAGGTTTCAAATTTCAGTTTATGTTTTTGAAATTTCAACTGTTACACTACTAATCGTCTGCACCCACTAGATTTATTTTAGAATTTCAACCACTCCCCAATAAAATTAGGACGCGCCCTAAAGGTCTTCTACGAAATATACTTTTAGGTCTTCACAGTGAAAGTATAAATAATTATCTTTCTAGGGTGTGCCATCTTAGTATAGGATGCGCCTTGAAGGACTCTCATGAGATCCGTTTTTATTATTGGCCAAACATAAGTAACCCCTATTCCAAAAAGGGCACACCATCTAGTTAAGGCGCGTCATCTTTCCATGTTTCTCTTTTATTTTGTCATTTGTTATGATAATTTGATAATAAGGGCGTGTCATTATCCTTTAAGTCGTGCCTTCTACTCTTTGTAGTCTTTTTCCTGTCATTCACTATTTCCTATTTTTTCTTTTGGACGCGCCCTCAAATAGATTTTTCCGTTTATTTTGACAGCTGGAAGACGAGGGCTCATCCTCTCCCTTTCATCCATTCAAATACTTCCTGCCCAAACTTGGGATATATTCTCCCCTAAATATCTATTTCAAACCAAATCTTCCAGACACTCACCAAACTCCCGAATTTTTAGAACAAGTGACGCGCCTTATCCAGGACTCTAAGGAAGGAAAACTTATTGCAGATTCTTTAGATAGTTATTCCTTGGATAATATCCCTTTAGCTCAAAGAAAGGGAAGGAAGAAGCTGATTTCTAAAGAAAGGTCACCACTTCTAACAGACAATGACCTAGATGGTTGGCTCGAAGAATTGAATGCAAATAGATATAGAGGAGTAGAGGTCGGGGTCAATGTGGGAGCTGCTCCTTCAAGAGTTTCATATAAATCCATTTCTCCCAGCTTGTCTCCACAACCATCATAGGGCGCACCTGCTTTCCCTAATTCTGAGGGCAAGCCTGAAGAGGATTCTCTACCTCTTTGAGATGAAATGAACTTTTTTGATAAGGACACACTCCAATTCTCTAACTCTCCTGTACCCTCACCCGTCTCTTTTGAGCATAGGTTTCTGACAGTTAAGTTGATTTTGATTAGAGCAAACATGAGCCATGCACTGAAGTAGTGAAAAAGCGTTTTAGGAAAGAGCAAGGAAAGTTGTTCTATGTGGGAGTACCCTCATCCTGTTCTGGTGAACAGTTAGAATCTCAGTCAGGTTTTGTGTTTTTTCTTAAAAGGAGGTGCTGTAAGCTGGAAGAGTTTAAAGCAAGAGATAGTAGCTGATTCTACAATGGAAGCTGAGTATATTGCTGCCATCGAAGAAGCCAAGGAGGCTGTTTGGATATGGAAATTCATGGGACTTGGTGTGGTTTCATCGATTACATATCCGGTTGATCTTTAATATGATAATAATGGAGTCATCACGCAGGCTAAAGAATCATGGTCCCATTCCCGGGTAAAGCATATACTTAGGAGATATCACCTTCTTTGAGAGATTAACGAAAGAGGAGATATACATATATGTAAAGTACATACTGATGATAATGTTACAAACCCACTGACTAAGGCTTTGTCGCATCAAAAGCACGATGGTCATAATAGTTCCATGTGTATTAGATACATGGGTGATTGGCTCTAATGCAAGTGGAGATTGTTAGTGTGTGTGCCTAGAGACAACAATATTATGTTTATTTTATGAGACATTTCGATTATTAATTATGATTCTATGGATTATTCTTTAAAAAATTTATTATATCTTTATTTTCTGCAATAAAATGTTAGATTAATAAATGTCCATGGAATATGAAATGTAAATTTATATCTCTAAGTACGTGACTTAGAAATGAGATTATGAGAATAATATTGATATTCCTAAAGGTCCCTAGTCAAGTATTATTGTTAAGGGACAACAATAAATACATTAATACTAGTGTGTTTGTTGACTGATGATCACATCTCATTGATCATAGGTATTGTGATACTAAAGTCAAAACACAGGCACATGTATTATATACATGGTGTTGGATTGACCCGTTGTGAGATACTACATGTTTATAGGGTCATAAGTTAATCTCACAGTGATAATGATGTATTGGTACTTAGACCTGAAGTCATTATATTTCTATACAAAAATTAATACACTTTGATACTATTGAAAGTTATCCTGGACCGGGTAATAATAAAAGTAGAGATTGGGTATATTATGAATCGTATGAGAAATATGAATGATCTAGATGGGAATTAACCCTCCTATATTAAGGAGTGATATTTTGGCCTCTTGATTGAGTAAGACTATAAAATGCATGGTCGTTCTCAAATACTGATTTGTTTAATAGTTCACCCATTGATCAAGGAAACAAGGATTAAACGTTAATAAAGGATGACACAATGCATGCCTCGAGTTTGATCTATAATATAAGGTTAAAGGGATTATATTACATTGTACATTATTCACGAAAAGGTTTAATTGAATCACCAATTATTATTATTATTACCTGGGTAGTAATGATGTATTACTAGATGCCACTTTTGTTTATAATTTTATTATTAGAAAATAAAATCAATGCCAACGTAATAATAAACTACAGGGTCACACACAAAGAATGTTTAAAACGGAGTGTTATTTAAATTATTAATTTAAATATTTATTATTATTAATTTGAATTTAATTATTAAATTAATTAAGTGGGACTTGATTAATTATATATATATATATATTATAATTCGAATTTAATAGTAATAAAAAAACCCGAAATTAGAATGGGTTATTTAGAAGCCTATTAGGTTTAGTGTTAAGCCGTATTATCTCTCTTCCCTATATATACATTATGATGTATAGTTTTAGGGTTAGTGGTGATATTTCATTTTTAAGAAAAACCCTAGCAGCTCTACGTTTTAGAGAGGCTAGAGAAAGAGAGAGAGAGAGAGAGAGAAAGAGAGAGAGAGAGAGAGAGAGAGAGAGAGAGAGAGAGAGAGAGAGAAAGAGGCAATCTAATCGGTTAGTACCGGCTCCGATGATCGTTGGACGATTGTACATTCGTGTGGATATCTTTGGAGAGCAGATCTTTGCAAGAAGGGATGCTGTGATTCATCAAGATCAGGCATTCCATTACTATCATACGGAAAGCTTTATTAAGGTATATGATCATATTCTCCTTAATTATTCACTCACTATACATAGATCTTGCGGGAGGAATTCATTTTTTTTGTTTTATGGAGATTTTCCGTTGCGTTTTGTGCTCGAATCCCTTACAGTTTCCCCATCCTCTGGCTTTGCCAACATAGGAGGATTTTCCAATTATTCTTTGATCTTCTGAAAGGCCTCCTCACATTCCGAGGTCCATACGAAGTCCTTTCCCATCCCTTTAATAGCCTTAAATAATTTATTGCATCTGTTTGAAGATTTTGAAATAAATCAATTTAGTGTCGCAATCCTTCCCGTTAGGATCTGTACCTGCTTAACGCTGGTGGGAGATTTTATGTCTAGCAGAGCTTTGATTTTTGTGGGATTTGCCTCAATTTCTCGGTGGTTTATCATGAACCACAAGAATTTCCTCGATTCCACACCAAACACATATTTTTTAGGATTCAATTTCATCCTATACTTCCTCAGAATGTGGAACATTTCAGCCAGGTGTGCCACATGATCTTCATCATCTTTGGATTTTACCAGCATGTCATCTATGTATACCTCCATTATTTTCCGTTTCTGCCTTTTAAACATCTTGTTCACCAACCTTTGGTAGGTAGCCCCAGAGTTGATAAGACCCAATAACATTCCGATATAGCAATATAGACCCCAGTCTGTGATGAATGAAGTGTGCTCTTTGTCAGGTTCATGCATGGGGATTTGATTGTAACCAAAGTATGCATCCATGAAACTTAGAAAAGCATAACCAGCTATGGCATAATCCAACTGATCAATTTTTGGCAAAGGGAAACTATCTTTTGGGCAGGCTTTGTTAAGATAAGTGAAATCCACGCAAGTTCTCCATTTCCCATTGGTTTTTTTCACCAACACCGGATTTGCCAACCTTTCTGGGTAAAAAGATTCCCTGATCAAACCTACTTTCAAGAGCCTATCAACTTCCTATGCCAAAGCTATGGCCCTTTCTCCACTTATTTCCCTGCATTTTTACCGAACCTCTTTGTGTTTGGAGTCGATATTCAATTGATGGCACATGAATTTTGGATCAATCCCAACCATATCCGAGTGGCTCCATGCAAGTACATCAAGATTTTACAAAAGAAATTTTGAAATTCCTTCTTTTAGCCTCAGGTTTAATTGAGAGCCAATCTTCAAAACCCTGGTTGGATCCTTCTCATCGATTTAGATCTCAATTGTATCTTCAACTGGCCCCATTTTTTCATGGGCAATGGAATTCGTGGATCCAAATCAAGCTGGTTGTGATCTTCGTTACTTTGTTTAGAAGGTGTGTCCTCTGGAGGAGGAGCATCAACTTCTTCGTAGATCTTTCTGAAAGAAGCGCCCTGTGTCACAGGAGCATCAACTTCTTTTGAAGTTTTTGGTGTTAAGGGCGCGCCCTCAAGATGTGGGGTATCCACCTTGTACATAACTTGCTCTAAATTTTGCAAAACGTCAGCTCTTCCTTCGAGCCGTTCTCCATTGAAACTTCCTTGGATTATGTTATTGTTTGGGAGCTTTTCTTCTTCCAAAATTTCAATCCTGAGAGCATCTTCTAAGAATAATGTTGCTGAAGGTAACTTGGTAGAATATTCATCTGCTTGTTCAATATAGTAGTGGACACGAATCTCCTCGATTGGTTGCTTGATCATTCCCTCTGCTTCGTCATCGGAGAGATCTCCGACTTGGACATCCTTTTTTTAAAAACCCCTCATTGCTTGTCTGTAACATTCCCGGGAGTCACATTGAGAACTTTTATGCTGCCAACCCTATTTGGGGTTGCGAACTTAATTGTCAGGTGATGAATCGAAGTGATGACCCTCATTTCCCTGAGAAATGGTCGTCCTAGCAACACATTATGGGATGATTCCTGATTTAAGACCTTAAAATCGAGCATCTTTATTACGGAGATAGGACTTTCACCCAGAGTACATGGCAATCAAATTGATCCCATGACTCTAACTCCTTCGCCAGAAAAACCATAGACCCAAGAATCCTCCACTGACATGTCTCGATCAGGCAAACCCATTTTCTTATAAGTGTTGTAGTAAAGGATATTTGTTGAGCTTCCATTATCCATGAAGGCTCTGTAGACGTTCTTAGTTCCGATTTGGGGAGAAATGACCAGAGCATCATTGTGAGGGTGATGTACCCACCTAGCATCTGCCTCTCTGAAGGTGATATCCATTGATTCTCCCTTAAATACTTTTGGTGGTCGATTTTCCACCCTGTGAATGTCAGTCAATGGCATGAACTAGGCTTCCTTTGCATATCTTGCCAAGGCTCTATTACTGCATTCCATTTTAGGGTCTCTTCTAAATATTGCTCAGATGCTGCCATCCCTGGCAAATTTGTTCTCCTCTAAAGTCTCATTGTTAGATCCACGAGGAGCATAACCTCCTTCCTCTTTTGCTTTGTCAGAACCAATATTGTGCTTCCTTACTTCTTTAACAACCTATTCGCCAAGATAACCCTCTTTTATCAGAGCCTCAATTTCATCTTTTAGCTGTCGACATTCATGAGCGTTGTGCCCGGACGATTTATGGAACTCGCAAAACTTCTTTTTGTCCTTACTTTTCCAGGACAACAGAGCCTCTAGCTTCCTGAAAAGTCCCTTATTCTTATTCACTTCAAAGATGTGCTCAATCAAGGAGGCCAAAGGGGTATATCCACTAGTTCTGCTGTCATAACTTGAGGGGGACTCCATTCCCTTCGCATGGTTGTGGCTTTCACCCGATTTGGGCTTCGACTATCTCTTCGATATCTAGGGCTCGGGGATATGTCCCTCTTTCTTTCCTTACCTCTCTGGATTGCTTGCATGGTCGTGAGAACCTCCGCCAAAGATTGTTCCACAGCTTTAAATCATTTTGCTAAGGCCAAGACATCTTCCATAGTAGCCGGATCCTTCCAGTGTTTCCAAAAATATGAACCAACTCTCAATCCTGCTATCAAGACACTTTTCAAAGCTTCATTCGAAGCCCCTCTTACACCGGTAGATTCGGCGTTGTGATTACATAGGGCAAGTAAGATGGTTAAAATTACCTATGAATCATGCGTAACAATTATACATGAACCTATGCTAGCATGGCAAGTTCTAAACCTCTATATTCACTGTCGCTTCAATAGAGATTAACAAACTATCTTATAAGTTTGCGACACTCATAAGACGAATACGCACAACCAATACTTGGATATCATACAATCACCACATACTTAGGCATCAAAATAATTAACTATAGAAATCCATAAGTAAATCAATTAGAACCCCACGATAACGATTAGTTCATAACCGAACTCATCATCACCATGAGTTCCAATGAAAGCATGGTAAATAAACTAAGATAAACTAGGTCTGAAATAACTGAATAAATATAACAAAGTACGTTAACAAGAGTATTAAGTTCAAACAACAAAGAAAACAAGCATTCAAGATTACAACTTAAGCAAAGAACCACAAGTAAAAACTAGATCTTCTTCTCCTTCGTTGTATTGTGCTATTAAGTCTTCTTGCTGCTCTCTCCATGCTCTTCTCTCTCAAAAACGTCTTTTTATTGGTATTTAGAGGCTTTTGGATGACCTGGGCTTTCAAATGCTCAAAATTCAAGTAGAAACAGGATTCTGAGAAAATGACCTAGCGCGGCCGCCCCCAAATCCAGCACGGTCGCCCTGAAGTTCTGCCAAACCAGCGCAGCCGCTCCCAAGTGTAGCGCGGCCGCCCTGAGCTTCTGGAAAAGCTGGATTTTTCTGCTTTCTTTGACTTCAATTGCTAGTTTCTTTCGCGCAATCGACCAAGGCTCCATCCTAACACCCTTTTACATAAAAACAAGTAAAAACTATTCTTCTTCCAAATATGCCCTGAAATGCAAAACACTACGAAAACACATCAAAAACACAAATAACTTGTGTATAAAACACCAATTCAAGCCTTTACGAAGCATTCGAAGTGGATATAAATACCACTTATCACACCCCCAAACTTGAATCGATGTTTGTCCTCAAGCATAACAGACTCAAAAATAAGAAATAAAAATGCATGAATGCAACTAACATGAATGCAATGATCCCCTCAGGATAACTAAACCAACCAATAAGTAACATCTCAATGAATGCAATTATTCGCACAAAGTTCAATCAAATCCCATAAATCAACTCATGAGCCAAAAACGTGCGTGTGTGCAAGTGCTGAACATATATACTCTCGAAACTAGATCAATAATCATAACTCACCTCTCTTCAAGACAATCACAAGGTTATAAACAGAATAAATGATAAAGACAAAATGAATGACAACACTTCATTTTTATCAGAGTTATACAAGGACTCATGCTTTTATTGCTAACACAAAATAAAAAAACATATATGCTTATTTGATCGTGCAATGAGCGAGGTCCACAAAAGACTTATGCAATAATACCCATGTAGCGAGCGTTAGGTTAGTGGATCCCAGACTATAAAAGCCTTAGGTCACTAGGCACAAAGTCCCCTAGAACTTAATAACTCGGGTATTAAAGAGCGCACTCGTGATCAATTATACATAACACATATTTTTTTTCTTTTTTTTCTTATTTTTTTCACAATTTCGGAACGAGTGTGTTTCGCTCCATCTCACTCAACCCTAGACTACTCATATAAATATGAGCCGGCTACTAGCCATTTGACACCTAACCATAACTAGCATTAATAGCCAATGTTTTTCTCCTAAGTAAAAAATCCATGTTATTTCGTCACTAAGAGAATAACATGAATTCTAGATATAATCAAGTGATTAAACCTCGACAAACAAACAAGTCATGATCATGATCTAGCACTCAAGCAACCTATAAGACTTAGTGAAAATTTTCTTGTTTTTAGCATGCAAATCAATTCGTTAGGACTTAACATTCCTCTATACGACATCACTACACTCGAATCAATATCACAAATTAATCGGAAAAGCAACCTAACGGATCATGATTTAATGCCAATGCACTTATGTAACATATTAACATGATAACAAATACGCAAAACAAAAACAACAAAAACATATAACTATATGACAAATATGCAAACTATATGAACTAAACTATCATGAATATGCTTCTATATGGAATCACACACAAATATTCCTTAACTACCACCCCCAAACTTAAAAATTTCACTGTCCTCAATGAAGTTAATAAAAAGGAATCAAGGCATACCTACTCGGAAGCCGAATGATCATCACCCTCCGCGGGTGGAGTGTCAGGAGGTGGGTATACAAAATCCTCTCCAAAAACTGGCCACTATATGCCAACCCCCGTGGCTCGAAAAGCTGTACCCAATGCCTGAGTAAGATCCTGCGCAAACCTGCTATGTGACTCATACATCGCATCCATCCGCCTCGTCAAACTCCTATACTGCATCGAGCCTAAACCAGCACTATCCTCTGTCTCCTGTTGCTGCTACTGCGAAGAACTAGCCCCACCCATATGATGTCTCCACATTGTTCTATGTGCCTGATTCGAACCACCAGCATACGTCTGATTGGCTGGCTGGCCACCCGAAAAATGATCATAGGTGTTCCCAAGTCCTTTCTCGCCAGCCTTCCCACCATACCACTCCTGCATGCTCAAAATCATAGAACTATCGATAAGGGTGCCCGGTAACTGAAGCTGCTCGTGTGCGGGCCAATGAACACCCACCGTAACATAAAACTTATTCATAATCGAGGCATAGGGAATAGACTCCGTAGTGCTTCCACGCAAAAATCTCAAAAGACCCTGTTGAATAACAGAACTGAGATCTACATAATCTCCCTGCAAAATCCCCCATAATAACTTTGCACGATCCACAGTCACATCATGCACATGAGAAGAAGGCATGATATTCGCACAAATAAAAGCATTCCAAGCACGAGCAAACCTGTTCATGCATGAAGCGTAGAAATTGAGATACTCGTTTGATCCCCTCTTGAACTTCCAATGTGTCTGCAGGATACACAGTGTAACCGCAATTATATCCAAATCAAAGTCATCCCCCGTCCTATTAACCCACTCCTCCTGAGTAGGCTGTCTCTCCGGTTGGTTGATAACCCTGCGAATAGCCTCCAGGATGTAGTCCTCCGTCAACCCACGCACCACCGAATACCCATTCTTATCAGCTTTTGCGTTCACATAGAACTCGCGAACGATACTCATAGGCACAACCATGGGTGCCTCACAAAACGAAACCCATCCCATCAGCAAGATCATCTCGAGAAGCTTACCATCCTTACCCGAAGGTAGGAAACCCCTATCCTTTGCTATATGCTTAGTCAACAACCTTGCGTACTCCGCTTCAGCCTCCGGAGTAACAAATTATGGCCTCGTACCCCCAACACTCGAAGAATCGGTAGTGGCTGGATTAGTGTTGTTGCTCACTTGAGTGCGGGCTCTCTTTGGAACCATTGGAATTGATAAAGTGAGATAAGAGAGGTGTGTAGAGAGATTTAGGGTTTGACAGAATAAAAGTAAGGTGGAGAGGGATGTATGTAGGTGTATTTATATATAGAGAATTAGAATTAGGGTTAAAATAGAAGTGTGATATGATTGTGGGTTTAGTGGGTATATGGGTAGAGTTTAAAATTGATTAGGAATAGGAATTAGGGTAATGGAAGGAGTAAAATTCGGATGGGGTCTAGTATTTGTTTTGAATTTTGAATTTTCTATTTTTTTTCTTCTTCAGGGGTTCAGCGCGGCCGCCCCGCATGGGAGCGCGGGCACGCCGCATTTCTACTATTTCAGCGCGGCCGCCCCGCTTCCCAGCGCGGGCGCGCCGTGCTCCTGAAAAAAATCCCCTATTTTTTTCTGATTTTTTGATTGTTTTGTGTTTTCTTCTGGTTTTTCTTCCTTCTATCTTCTTTTCTTTCCTATTAATATACAATAAGCTTGGGTTGCCTCCCAAGAAGCGCTTGGTTTACGTCGCTAGCTTGACGTAGAATTCCGAGATCAAGTTGACAATAAAACGACACTAACCACCTCATGTTTTGCTGTATCTGCATAGTAATGCTTCAAATGCTGTCCATTTACCTTGAATACTTGGCCTGGATCATTCTCAAAAATTTCCACCGCTCCATATGGAAACACAGTTTTGACAAAAAACGGCCCTGACCATCTTGACTTCAACTTCCCAGGAAAAAGACGGAGACGCGAGTTGAACAAAAGAACTTATTGCCCCAACATAAATGATTTGAGCACTAGACCCCTATCGTGCCACCTCTTAACTTTCTCCTTGTACATTTTTTTTTCTCATATGCTTGAAGTCGGAACTCGTCGAGTTCATTTAATTGAAGCATCCTTTTCTTACCAGCTATAGTCAGATCAAGGTTCAGTTTCTTCAAAGCCTAATACGCCTTGTGCTCTAGCTCCACAGGTAAATGACATCCTTTACCATAAACCAACTGAAACGGTGACATGCCTAGCGGAGTTTTGAATGCTGTTCGAGATGCCCAAACAGCTTCATCCAGCTTAAAAGACCAATCCTTTCTCGATGGACATACAACTTTCTCTAGAATACGCTTGATCTCTCTCTTAGGCACCTCAGCTTGACCATTAGTCTGAGGATGGTAGGCTGCAGTAATGCGATGATTCATATTATATCTCTACATCATAGCAGTGAACTTGCAATTGCAGAAATGCGATCCCTCGTCATTGATTATGACTCTTGGAGTCCCAAATCTTGTGAATATCTGCTTGTGAAGAAAATTGAGCACTACCTTACCATCATTCGTCGGCAAAGCTTTGACTTCCACCCATTTTGAGACATAATCTACTGCCAACAAAATATACTGATTGTTGCACGATGAGACAAATGGCCCCATGAAGTCAATTCCCCAAACATCGAAGACCTCAACCTCGAGAAGCATATTAAGAGGAATCTCATCCTTCTTTGACATATTACCAACACGCTGGCAGCGATCACAATTCAAAATGAACTGATGCGCATCCTTAAACAATATAGGCTAAAAGAATCATATTTGAAGGATACGAGTTGTTGTCTTTTCTCCATCATAGTGGCCTCCATAAACAGTTGAATGGAAGTCTCGCAAGATACCCTCCGTCTTGCTGTACGAAATACATCTCCTGATAATTTGGTCAGCTCCTTGCCGAAACAAAAATGGCTCGTCCCACATTTACCACTTCACTTCATGAAAAACTTCTTCTTTTGAGCATAAGTTAAGTCCGGGGGTATAATGTTGCTCACAAGATAGTTCACATCTGCGAACAACAGTTCTTCTTCTTGTACCCTAAACAACTGCTCATCGGAAAAAGACTCATTTATCAATGTCTTATCATATGAAGTTGTACTTGGATCTTCTAAACGAGAGAGATGATCAACAACTTGATTCTCAGTACCTTTTCTATCCTTGATCTCCAGTTCAAACTCCTAAAGTAAAAGAACCCATCGAATCAATCTAGGCTTCAAATCCTTTTTCGAGATGAGATAGCGAATCGCAGCGTGATCAGTGAAGACTGTCACCTTTGTCCCAAGCAAAGAAGATTTAAACTTCTCAAAACCATAGACAATGGCCAATAGCTCTTTCTCAGTTATGGTGTAATTTAGTTGAGCACAATTGAGGATCTTACTAGCATAATAGACCACATAAAATACATTGTTCATCCTTTTTCCAAGAATCGCTCCAACTGCATAGTCACTCGCATCGCACATTTCAAAAGGCTCATTCCAATCAGATGCAGTTATGACAGGTGCCGTGATCAAGCTCTTGTTTAAGCTCTCAAAAGCAACTAGACACTCATGATCAAACTTGAAAGGGACATCTTTCTCTAATAGATTACACAATGGTTTAGAGATTTTAGAGAAATCCTTGATGAACCACCGATAGAAACCCGCATGACCAAGAAAACTGTGGATTCCCTTAATAGATATTGGTGGAGGAAGGTTTTCAATAACCCCCACCTTGGCCTTTTCTACCTCCAGACCTTTACTAGAGACCTTGTGCCCAAGAATGATGCCCTGTTACACCATAAAGTGACATTTCTCCCAGTTGAGAACAAGATTGGTCTTGTTATTCCCAAGAAACTAACAATGAGATTTACAGAAGGGGGTTGAATGTAAATCTCAAAACTTTTGCAAGTTTTGAGCAGTTTCAAAGGCTATGTGTTTTGATGAACAAGTGTGTGTGAATTGCTTTGAGCTGGTGCAGACAGATATATATTCAAACACAAATGTAAAGAACACAAAAGACTTAAAAACTTTTCTGGTGGATTTGTTGTTCCACCAGAGATGTGTTATTTCAGAAAATCTGTGATTCAAGAAATTGATCACAGCTGCTTCCTAGTACAAACTAGATGATTTTCTCTCAATGTTTTTCTTAACAGCTCTGGAAAATTCACACTCTAATTACTAGCTGCAACTTGGTTTATATATCACCAAGTTTATAAGTGAAGACAAAAATATAAAATATAATTGAAAAGATTCTTCACATGTTTCTTCTTCATTTCTCTATCCAATGCAATCTAGGATAATCTGTGAATCTTTGAATACTTCCTTGTTTGCACCAGAATGTAAATGCTGCATTTTCTTGATTCCTCCAAGAGGCTGCCACATTCCAATTGTCTCTGTCAACCCATGTGGCTCTGTCAGCTTATGAATTGTCACTGTCAACTGCTATTGAACTTAGCATCCGTTGAAGCTTTCATCCGTTGATGGCTTTATCCGTTGATGCATTAGCAGTTGAAGCTTTATTCGTTGATGCACTCATCCGTTGATGGATGTTATCCGTTGAAGCTTTAGAGACATCCATTGAAGCTTTGTTTCTTATCCGTTGAAGGCCTTTAACTTATCAGTTGATACTACTTCACTTATACAAAATTACAAGGCATGAAATATTTACAGTTAGCCCTCCTATTTGCATATCCACTAGTAGTCAACATGACTTATAATTTCCCACAATATCTAAGAATCATAACTTGAATACATAAACTGAAATGTGCTACAATACTAAACTTATTTCTAAGTAAAGCTACTCCATCAACGGATAGCCAGAATGGTCTTATCCGTTGAGGCTACAGACACTGGATTCCTACTTAAGTGTTTTGTTTAACTTATCATCAAACTAATACACATATTCCTAATAATCTCCCCCTATTTATGTCTACTAGAATTGTAGGCATAAATTTGGGTTTAACTCGATGATAACAAAACACTTTAACAAATATATGAATTGAAATCAAGTAGAAATTCAAAAGTGCTGCAAAAGTGTATGTACTGAGATAGAATTGAAGGATTACATTGTTTCCAAGGATGCTCCTTTAGGCTGAGCAGATTATTTTCTTTTCCTTTGATCCCTTGTTTTATTCCCTAGCCTCCTGTCATTTTTCTCTACTTGGAGTTGGAGTTGTCTGTAGAATTCAGCTTCATCTTCTTCACTGATGTCCAACTTAGATTGCATGTCCTTGAGAGTTTCATTACTGGCAATTTTAAGCTGGTCTTCAAGTCTGAAGAATCTTCTGAAACCTTTATTGTCTCTGAACTCCATCATCCAATGAGGTGATTTATGAATTGTAATTCCATGCTCAGGGATGAGTAATATTCTAGGCAAGGAATTGGGCTCCCACCAAGTTTTCCTTATGCTGGCAATCTTGTTGAGAATCTCAGTTTTGGCAGTCCTGGTAAAGCCAGAATCCCTTTTTATAGCTGAGTAGACTCTAATCAAGGTAGAATAGCCTTCATCCAGAATTCTGTAAAGGGGTCAAGTCCTTTCCCCATTTCCTTTGTACTTGAACACTAATCTTTCTGGTAGTTGTCTGTAGGCATCTATTCCCCTTACTTCCTCCAGCTCATCCAGGAAGAGTTCAATGTCTGTCCGTTCCTTTATGTCACAAATGTGAACATAATCATCCTTTGAGTCTTGTGGCTTAGGCTTAGGTTTCTGAGTGAATTTTCTTGAGGTTAGGGGAGGTGTTGATTTGGTTTCTTTTCTGTTTCTTTGGTGGCGGAGAAGTATTTAAGAAGATGGGAAATTTGATGGTGTCCCAATCAATGGGTTCCTCCTTAGGAATGATTATTTCACCATGGATATTTAAATAGGGATCAGGCACAATGGGTTCAGGAATAGAAGGTAGTGGTTTAGATTTAGATTGGGTTTCTTCAGTGTCATCTCCACTCTTCCTTTTTGCAGTGGCCTTCTTTTTGTTCCCTTTCTGCCATTCCTTTCTTTCCTCTACATTCTCACCTACCACATTCCCCATATCCACATTTTTGCTTTCAATCTTGTTTTCTTCACTCTTGTTTTCAATCTTCTCCCTTTCTTCAGTCTGACTTGACTCTAGTTGTTTTTCAAGCTTTGCTTGTGCTCTTTTATCAGCCTTCAGCTTTTTAGCTTCTTCCTTTAACCTCATGGTTTCTTCCCTCTTGGCTTTAGAGAATTTGGGATGTCCTTGCATCACATAGATACTCTTTCCCTCTCTATAAATGATAGCCATATTTATTCTTTCCACTACATCATTGGTCTCTTTGTGCTTTATGATGCTGCCACCCAAAACTTTGTCTTCATCAGGTTTTGGAAGAGGAAAATCTACTTCTTTTGACTGACTAAAGTTTAGAGGGTTCTTTGTAGAGTCCCTGTTGAGTCTAGTGGATGGCTTGAGTACCATGGGTTTCAAATTCCTCAAGGAAGTCTTTCCAACCTTATTCCTTCTTACTGGCTTGTGATCCATAATGATTGGCTCAACCTTTGTGCTATGTTTCACAGATAATGATTTTGAAGTTGTAGAGCCAAACACTTGTTGTATCCTTTCATCAATTTTTCTCTTCTGCTCCTTCACCTTCATCTCAGCTGCTGCTAGCTGGATTAGATCAATTCCATCAAACTTTCCTTTGATTTGAAGTGTTGGAGAAGTAGTGATGGCAGGAACTAGCACTTTGGATATTTGGATGTTTGTAGATGGCTCTCCTTCCCCTTCCCCTTTATTCTCCCCCTTTTTGTTATCATCAAGGAGAGGGGTCAAGCCTTGTGCTTTTTCAGCTGCATGAGTAGACTTGTTTGAGACTGTTGATTCTGAAGAATGGTGACCACAGAGTTTTTAATGACTTGAACTCTGTCTTCCAACTTGGCCAGCCTCTTTTCAGCATCTGATTCTCTTCTCAATCTCAGTAACAAGTCTTGCATGGTACCATAGGGCATGACTGAATCCAGCTTCTCAGAATTGTAGGACTTCAAGTCAGCTATATCCTTCTTGAGTTCATCCACACTCAGATTCTGTCTTAGTTGCTATAACTTAATGAGATGTAGAGAATCTAGGTGGGCTTGAAGAATAGCCTTGGTACCAGCATCTAAAGTTTCCTGAAGGGCCTTTTGAATAGCCATAATCTATTTGACCAAGGATACACTGAACTGTCCTGGTGTAGATTCCTTAGTCAAGGCCCATTCAGGCAAATTTGGAACTGAACTAGGGCCTGCATTTCCCCCTAAGTTCATGCTTCCATCAAATGAGACAGAGTCATCATCATTAAAATTTACTCCAAATTCTTCAGATGGCTCACCAGCTTGAGAAGGCATCCTATTGACAGCAACTTTATACCTTTGTAGAGATTCTGAAGTGTGTACTAGGTTCAAAGTCTGTTCTGCCTCCACATTGCCCTGAGCAGCCAACAGTTGATAGGCTGACACAGGATGAGTAAAAGTGTCAGCATCCAAGGAAATGGTATCAATTACAGCTTTGTAATGTTGCTAAAATTGTCTTTCCTTTTCAGCATCATCCACAGTCATTGACTCACTAGCAATGGCTGGATCCACCCTTATACCTTCTGTACCTGCTTTTCTCTCAATTTCTCTATATTCTTGCATCAGGGGCTCCCCCTGGCTCACACACCTCACACCCTCACCCTCACCTACTAAGGTGGCACTTCTCTCACTTTCTTTTGCCATGCTGGAAGAAATAGCATGCATATTTAGACTCTCAAGCTCTCCTTTTGCCTGGGAGCAACCCAGCCTCTCACTCAAATTTTCACTCCCTTCCCTCAATCCTAGAAGTGATTGTATAGTAACCATGTCTTCTACACTTGGAATTGATTCAGTTATTTGTGTAAAGACTACAACGAATAGGGAGTATCTGTTGAAGTGGGAACTGATGGTATCAACGGATAACTGTTGTTAAGCTTATCCGTCGAAGAACAACCACTTGTCAACGGATGAGAAATATCCGTTGAAGAAGGAAAAGAAGTAGAAATTGAAAGTGACATAATTGTTGAATATGTGTGGATTGATTTTAATTTAGGGGACACAGATTCTTCAACCAAATCTGAAAGAATTGGCTGATGATCCAACAAAACATCTAAAAGATGATGATCACCAGTATTTGAGTGGGGCTCCTCCCTGAGTTGTAAAGAGTGAGAATCAGGAATTGATGTGAATATCATGTCCACATCCAGAGATGGTGATGGAGAATTTGGTGATTGATGTGTGTCAATTTTGAGAGAATGGGGCTGTGACTCCACATTTGTTGGAGTCACATCAAGCTGAATTTGAGAAGGCATAGATTCAGGTGGGTGTATCTGTGCAGTGTGTGCACCCTGTGTGGAAACTAAGGTTTTAACCTTCTTTCTTCTTGTAAATGCTTTTACAGGTGAATGTGTGGCTTCAGTGTCCCTCCCTCTTTTGTTCTGTGTCCCTGGTTGGGGACTATTTTCAATAGCTGCACCCTTTTGGGAGGATGCAACTAGGGATGAGTTTGAATCCTTTTCAACCACCACAGTCTTTTGAGAAACTGTGGTTTGGCTAGCTGAGGTACCACTCACCTCTCATACCTTATCCTGGGGGGTTTCTTGATGTTCACCCCCCCTTCACCACTCATACCCTGTTCACTCCCCTCAGGGTTTATGGTAGTTGTTACAACTGTTGTCATTTGTGAAACAATAGAGGTGGCTTTCTTTGACTTTGTTCTTGAAACTTTAGGTTTGGTGGCTTTGGAAGGAATATGTTGGGACAAAGACACAGATTCCATGTCCACACTTGAAGGCAAAGAAATAATGGGGTTGGAAGTAGTAGGAGTTGAAGAAGTATTTACCTCACTTACCTGAGGTGCATTCATTATTGGCAAATATACCAATGGCACCTGATTGTTGAGGTTAATTCTCAAAAGGTCCGCAAGAACCCTTTTCTCTTGTGCCCAGCATTTGAGTTTGTTACTCTCATTGGTTATGACCAATCCTTTAGCAACATGGTTAGCCAATAACATAAAGAATCTAGCATAGTAGATGTTATGAGGTCTATTAGCTTTGTTACCTAACCTGGAACCTAATTCTAGCATTACATAGTTGCTAAAATTAAAGTACCTATTAGAAACTAGCATATAGAGCATATTAACAAGAGATGAAGTTATGGCATCAAAATTACTAATTTTCCCTGAGAAAACCTTGATAAAGGCATCACAAAGAAAACTCCATTCTTTCCTAAGGCCTTTTCTTCTAATGCTCCCTAAACTAGCAGAATCAAAAGAATAGCCTATGGAATCTAACATACCAGATACATCATTATCAGTGTGTGGTGTCATGGCATTGTTCTCAGGTAGCTTAAAACAAGACTGTATATCATCACAGTTAATACAGTAATCCTTACCTTTGAGAGAGAAAGTGATGGTCATATCTGTGGGATTGAACTCTGCAATTGTCCAAATCTCCTCAATTACCTCATAGTAAATAGTTGGGGCTTCCAGCATTGCATAGCTTAGTTTGCAGTTTTTGATGAAGTCCATCATCTTGTGATAATCTGAGTGGGCTTCATTCTTTTCCACCAAAGCTACGAAATTGTTCTTCTCATATACAAATCCAGACTGGGACATTATCTTTACTACTGGTGCCATTGTAGTGAGTAGAGGTTGCAGAGAAAAGTTGGGAGTTTTGGGAGAGAAAGAGAGTAAAAGCTTTTAAAAGATTGCAAGAAAGCGTAAAGTGAAAATAAGAATTCAAAAGGCTTTTATACTTTCTCGAATTAAAACGTAAGAAGAATAATTAAATAATACTTTTAAGTAAATTACAGCTGTTTGAGAATAAAGAAAACTGTATGTATTCTAAAAACTGCCTTTAATATAAATACATACAACTGTGTATATATATATATATGTATCAACGGTTAAGTAAAAGAATCAACGGTTGTGACTTACTTAAAACAACTGATGTGACACTTCAACGGATGAGGTAAATAATTATCCGTTGAAGATTAACACAGATTTATCCGTTGAAGGAAAAAATTACCAGAAATGTATTTGTCTTTCAACGGATAATGAACATCCGTTGATAGAACAATTTTGGCTTTCAACGGATAGGGAATATCCGTTGATAGAATAATCTTTACTAAAAGCCAACTTTGTTCTTGCAGCAAATTCATTTCAGGATTCAATACAGATTATAATAAGGACATGAATTTATGAATAATTAAGCATACCTAGCTCACTTACTAATCTTGTGAATGTTGATTCATCAAGTGGCTTGGTAAATATGTCAACAATCTGCTTTTCACTTGGAACAAAATGAAGTTCCACTGTACCATTCATCACATGTTCCCTTATGAAGTGGTACTTGATGTCAATGTGCTTGGTTCTTGAGTGCTGCATTGGATTTTCAGTAATGGCAATCGCACTTGTGTTGTTACAGAATATTGGAATTTTGTCAACAGTTATCCCATAGTCAGATAGTTGATTCCTCATCCACAGTATTTGTGCACAGCAACTACCAGCAGCAATGTACTCAGCTTCAGCTGTTGATGTAGAAACAGAATTTTGATTCTTGCTGAACCATGACACAAGCTTATTCCCTAGAAATTGACAGGTGCCAGTTGTACTTTTCCTGTCTATTTTGCAACCTGCATAATCTGCATCTGAGTAGCCAATTAGATCAAAACCAGACTCTCTAGGATTCCAAATTCCTAGATTTGGAGTCCCTTTGAGATATTTGAAGATTCTTTTAATAGCCACTAAGTGAGATTCTTTAGGGTCAGCTTGAAATCTAGCACAGAGACATGTAGAAAACATTATATCAGGTCTACTAGCTGTTAAATATAGAAGTGAGCCAACCATGCCTCTATAACTTGTAATATCCACATACTTTTCAGCCTTGTTTAATTCAAGTTTGGTGGCAGTGGCCATGGGAGTTTTTGCAGATGAACAATTTATTAAGTCAAACTTCTTTAAAAGATCATAAATATATTTGGTTTGACTATGAAAATTCCACCACTAACTTGTTTAACTTGTAAACCAAGAAAATAAGTTAGCTCTCCCATCATGCTCATTTCATATTTACTTTGCATTAACTTAGCAAACTTTTTACAAAGCTTATCATCTGTAGAACCAAATATAATATCATCTACATAGATTTGAACAAGTATTGTAGAGCCATTAACATTTCTAAAGAAAAGAGTTTTGTCAACAGTACCTCTTGTGAAGTGATTATCTAGAATTTTTTTTGACAAAGTCTCATACCAGGCTCTAGGTGCTTGCTTTAGTCCATAGAGTGCTTTCAACAGATAATACACATAGTCTGGAAAATTTGGATCTTCAAATCCTGGAGGTTGGCTTACATAAACTTCTTCCTCCAATTCTCCATTCAAAAATGCACTCTTGACATCCATTTGATAGACTTTGAAATTGGCATGGGCTGCATATGCTAGAAAGATTCTGATGGCTTCAAGTCTTGCAACTGGAGCAAATATCTCATCAAAATTTATTCCTTCTTGTTGAGAGTAGCCCTTGGCAACCAATCTGGCTTTATTCCTTATGACAATGCCATTTTTATCCATCTTGTTTCTGAATACCCATTTTGTATCAATAGAGCTCTTGTTCTTTGGCTTAGGTACCAGCTTCCATACCTTGTTCCTCTCAAATTGGTTTAGCTCCTCTTGCATTGCTAAAATCCAATCTGGATCCAATAGAGCTTCTTCCACTCTCTTAGGTTCCTCCTGTGATAGAAAACTACTATATAGACATTCATCTTGAGTAGCCCTTCTAGTTTGTACTTTAGATGTAGCATCACCAATGATCAATTCAAAATGGTGATTCTTGGTCCATTTCCTTTGAGGTGGTAGATTAGCTCTAGATGAGGTTGCCTCAGTATTGTCATGATGTGAGATAGAGTGTTGATTGGTTGAAACTCCCCCTGAGTTACTGATCCTTTGAAAGGAACTGGGAGTTCTATCAACTGATGAGGTAAATTGATTATCCGTTGATAGACTATGATCAACGGATGCTTCATTATGTACTACAACAGATGATGCACTTTGTCTTTCAACGGATGCTGAATTATGACTTTCAACTGATGCAGCATTTTGTGCATTATCCAAAGGCAAATTTTGAATTCTTTTCGAGGTGCCTTCTCCATCATTCTCATCTTCACTATCATCACAATATATCTCAATATTATCAAATTTGAGTCCTTCATGATGTCTCTCATCTGTTAGTCCATCAATCTTTTTATCATCAAACACAATATGCACAGATTCCATGACAATGTTGGTTATTAGATTGTAGACCCTATATGATTTTCCAGCAGAATAACCAACAAATATTCCTTCATCAGCCTTTGCATCAAACTTCCCTTTGTGATCAGGTTGATTCCTTAGAATGTAGCATTTGCAACCAAAGACATGAAGAAAGTTTAAAGTTGGTTTTCTTCTCTTGAACAATTGATAGGGAGTCATGCCTTTTGCCTGATTGATTAGAGAAATATTTTGAGTGTAACATGCACAGTTAACAGCCTCAGGCCAAAAGTATGTTGGGAGTTTTGACTCTTCAAGCATAGTTCTTGCAGCTTCAATTAGTGATCTGTTCTTCCTTTCCACCACACCATTTTGTTGTGGAGTCCTTGGAGCTGAGAACTCATGCATGATCCCATTTTCTTCACAGAACAACCTCATGGTAGAATTCCTGAACTCAGTTCCATTGTCACTCCTGATATTCCTTACTTTGAAATCTGGATGATTGTTGACTTGCTTGATATGATTGATGATGATTTCACTAGCTTCATCCTTTGATTCTAGAAAGTAGGTCCATGAAAACTTTGAGAAATCATCTACAATCACTAGGCAATATCTTTTTCTTGAAATTGACAAAACATTGACTGGTCCAAAAAGATCCATGTGTAGCAGTTATAATGGTTCATCAATTGCTGATTCAAGCTTCTTGCTGAATGATGCTCTCTTTTGCTTTCCTTTCTGGCAGGCATCACACATTCCATCCCTTGAGAATTCCACTAGAGGCATTCCTCTAACTAAGTCCTTTTTGACTAGATCATTCATTGTCTTGAAATTCAAATGAGACAGCTTCTTGTGCCATAGCCAACTTTCATCTGGACTTGCTTTGCTGAGAAGACAAGTAATTGATTCTGCATCTGTAGAGTTGAAGTCAGCCAAGTACACATTCCCTTTTCTAATTCCAGTTAGAACCACTTTGTTGTCCTTCTTACTTGTGACAACACAGGCTTCAGAGTTGAAGGAAATAGTATTCCCTCTGTCACATAGTTGACTGATGCTCAATAGATTGTGTTTGAGACCATCAACTAATGCAACTTCATCAATGATGACATTTTCTTTTGAAATCAAGCCATATCCCATAGTGAACCCTTTGCTGTCATCTCCAAAGGTTATGCTAGAGCCAGCTCTCTCCTTGAACTCTGTGAGCAGGGTGAAATCTCCTATCATGTGCCTTGAACAACCACTGTCCAAGTACCATAGATTCCTTCTTTTTCCCTGCACACAACAAAATCAATCAAGTTGGTTTTGGTACCCAAGTTTCCTTGAGTCCAGCCTTGTTAGTCTTTTTCCTAGACTTCATACCTCCAGCATCTTTTGACTTAGGTAACTTTGGATCAACCTTGGTCTCAGATGTAGTTGGTTGAAGTGTAGGGTTAGTCACAGAATTATTTAGCACATTTGGTTGAATTTGATAAGGCATAGATTATGCAAACACATTATTCCACATAGGCATGTTGTATGGCATTTGAGGCATACTGAATGCAGCAAAATAAGGATTATTAACATATGGCATGTTTGCAAAATGTGCATGAGGATTCTGTTGAGACATAACAGGCATAGCATGCAGATGTGACATAGACATGTTAGGCATGGAAGGAGTTAAAGGCATGGGAGCATTCTTAACTGACTTGCAGTTAGCAGATAGATGATTAACACTTTTGCAATGCACACAACTTTTTCTAGGAGCATATTTATCAGGTGTGTAATTGTTATATTTGTTAATCCCTACCTTCCCATTTCTATTTGATTTTCTTTTAGTTTCCTTTTTATCCTCAACCATCTTAAGCCTATTTTTCAACTGATCTAAAGTCATGTGTCCTATATTCACTTTACTGGCATCTTTGGATGTGCTAGCTTCTTCTTTGACAAAGTTCTTGGAAGTTGAACCAAACTTTTTATTGAGATTTTTCAAATTGTTCTTTTTAGAATCACTTGCCTGTTTTAATTGATGAGCCTTCAACGGATGCTCCTTTTCTTCCTTCAACGGATAACTTTCATCATCCATTGATTCCACATCAGTTGATAATCTATCAATTAATTCTACTTCCTTTTTGTTTTTCTTCCAGGCATTCTCATAGAGTGATTCAATTCCCTGAACCTTGACAATCTGAGCACTAACATCCCTAGATATTTTCCAGGCCTTGATTACCTCTTGCTCACGTTCTAGTTTTTTAGAAAGAATTTCTACTTTCTTAACAGATACTTCTAGTTCACTCTCAACAGTTAAGCATTTGATTTTAATATTTTCAAGCTCAATTACCTTACCCTCTAACACAACATTCCTATCACTTAAAAACAAATTATTCTCTTTGATTCTTGTGTTTTCTTTAGCTAGTGATTTAAGGGAAACACGCAAATGATCTAATTCATTGGACATATCATTTATGGCTTCATTGTATTTAATCTTAGAAAGCTGAGAGAGGTCAGTAGTAATTACCTGGTTGCTTGATGAACTAGTTTTATTTTCATCAGAATTAGCCATCAGGGCTAGGTTGACATATTCCATATCATCATCTTCATTGGCTCCATCTGCTGCCCGGTCATCTTGAGTCAGAAAAGCTCTTTTCTTTTATTTGAGCAAATCGAAACATTTCTTTTTATAATCCACCTGCTTAAATTCCTTCTTATCAGAGGTTGGCTTTCTGCACTCATTTGCAAAGTGTCCACTTATGCCACAGTTATAACATTTGAACTTAGATTTATCCACCATGTTCTTGTTTGACTTAGTGAATTTAGCATTTTTCTTGAATTTCATCTTTGCAAACCTCCTGGACAGAAAAGCCAGATGTTCATCAACATCATCAGAGTCATCTTGACTAGAATTATCTTCAACCTCGGCTATTTGCTCCTTTCCCTTGCTTGATTCTGATTTGCTTGTGCCAATTTTGAGACTTGGCATTGTCTTTTCTTCATTCCTGGCTTCAGTCTTCTCATTGTCAGCTACAAGTGCAACTGATCAACCTTTTCTCTTTCCCTTTTCCAACAGCTCATCTTGCTCCATCTCAAGTTCATAGGTCTTCAAAATTCCATATAATCTTTCAAGTGTGAAGTCCTTATAATCTTGAGAATTCCTTATTGAAACAGTCATAGGCTTCCATTCCTTTGGTAGAGACCTCAGAAATTTTAAGTTGGAGTCCTTGACTTGGTACACTCTGCCATACAGCTTCAATCCATTCAATAGTTTCTGAAATCTATTGAAGGTATCATACAGTGATTCTCCTTCTTCAAAGTGAAAGTATTCATACTGTTGAATGAGAAGCTGTATTTTGTTTTCTCTAACTTGTTCAGTACCTTCACAGATAAGTTGCACAGTATCCCAAATTTTCTTAGCACTTTGGCTGTTAATGACATTATCAAACATATCTTGATCTAGACCATTAAACAGAATGTTCATGGCTTTCTTGTCCTTGTGAACCTCTTCAATATCTTCATCAGTCCATTCTGCTTTTGGATTGGGAATAGACTGTCCAATAGCAATTGTGGCAGTTGCAGCTGTGGCCACCTTGTGCGGGATGTGAGGACCATTTTCAATGCAGTTGATGTAGCTTTCATCTTGAGAGAGAAGATGTAGATGCATCTTCACTTTCCAGTGATGATAATTATCTCTTTCCAGGATTGGAATCTTTACACTAATATCCTTCTTACTCATGATGTTAGTAGAATAGATCTTTAAACTCTTTGTAAGTTAAGAGCTTGCTCTGATACCAATTATTATTCCCAATGAACTAACAATGAGATTTACAGAAGGGGGGTTGAATGTAAATCTCAAAACTTTTGCAAGTTTTGAGCAGTTTCAAAGACTATGTATTTTGATGAACAAGTGTGTGTGAATTGCTTTGAGCTGGTGCAGACAGATATATATTCAAACACAAATGTAAAGAACACAAAAGATTTAAAAACTTTTCTGGTGGATTTGTTGTTCCACCAGAGATGTGTTATTTCAGAAAATCTGTGATTCAAGAAATTGATCACAGCTGCTTCCTAGTACAAACTAGATGATTTTCTCTCAATGTTTTTCTAAACAGCTCTGGAAAATTCACACTCTAATTACTAGCTGCAACTTGGTTTATATATCACCAAATTTACAAGTGAAGACAAAAATATAAAATACAATTGAAAAGATTCTTCACATGTTTCTTCTTCATTTCTCTATCCAATGCAATCTAGGATAATCTGTGAATCTTTGAATACTTCCTTGTTTGCACCAGAATGGAAATGCTGCATTTTCTTGATTCCTCCAAGAGGCTGCCACATTCCAATTATCTCTGTCAACCCATGTGCCTCTGTCAGCTTATGAATTGTCACTGTCAACTGCTATTGAACTTAGCATCCGTTGAAGCTTTCATCCGTTGATGGCTTTATCCGTTGATGCATTAGCAGTTGAAGCTTTATCCGTTGATGCACTCATCCGTTGATGGATGTTATCCGTTGAAGCTTTAGAGACATCCGTTGAAGCTTTGTTTCTTATCCGTTGAAGGCCTTTAACTTATTAGTTGATACTACTTAACTTATATAAAATTACAAGGCATGAAATATTTACAGTTAGCCCTCCTATTTGCATATCCACTAGTAGTCAACATGACTTATAATTTCCCACAATATCTAAGAATCATAACTTGAATACAGAAACTGAAATGTGCTACAATACTAAACTTATTTCTAAGTAAAGCTATTCCATCAATGGATAGCCAGAATGGTCTTATCCGTTGAGGCTACAGACACTGGATTCCTACTTAAGTTTTTTGTTTAACTTATCATCAAACTAATACACATATTCCTAACATGTCTCAACACACCTTTTAAGAACTGCGCCAAGATTTTGCAAGCACTCGTCGAAAGAATCCCCAAACACAAAAAAATCATCCATGAACACCTCCACATTCTGACCAATCATGTCAGAGAAGATGGCCTTCATGCATCTCTGAAATATGGCAGGTGCACCACATAACCCAAAAGAAACTTTTTTGAAGGCAAAAGTACCAAACGGACAAGTGAAGGTAGTTTTTTCTTGGTCTTCTAGAGCAATGCAGATCTGATAATAGCCCGAATAGCCATCCAAAAGACAATAGTACTCATGCCCAGCTAACTTGTCAAGCATCTGATTAATGAAAGGAAGAGGGAAGTGATCCTTCCTCGTGGCTTTGTTCAGCTTCCTATAATCCATGCAAACTCTCCACCCCGTGACTGTTCGAGTAGGAATAATCTCATTCTTTTTATTAGCACCACGGTGATGCCTCCTTTCTTCGGCACACACTGAATTGGGCTCACCCAAGAACTGACAGAAATAGGATAGATGATCTCTGCATCTAGCCACTAAAGAATTTCTTTCTTCATGATTGACCTCCTTCATGATCGGATTTAGCCTTCTCTGTTGCTCAACAGTCGGCTTGCTTCCTTCCTCTAGAAGAATTTTGTGCATGAAATAAGAAGGGTTGATTTTCTTGATATCTGCTATAGTCCATCCAATTGCCGATTTGAACTCTCTCATAATTCTCAAAAGCTTTTCCTCATCACTAACTGAAAGGTCAGATGCAATAATAATGGGCAAAGTAGATGCATCACCTAAAAATGCATACCTCAAGTGTTCAGGGAAAGGTTTAATCTTGAGTGTAGGAGCCTCCTCAATCGATGGCTTGAGACGCCCCTCAGTATTTTTGAGTTCTGAAAATCTAAGAGATTTAAAAGGCATATCCAGCCTTCGCTTCCAAGTGAAAGCATTTAAATACTGCAACTGTTCATCACCTTCGTCATCTTCACTATCTAAATCCCCCATCAAAGCTTTCTCTAAGGCATGGGACCTTAGCATTTGATCAAGTTCTGAAGTAACCACAAATTCGACCAATTCCACCTTAAAGCACTCCTCTTCACCAGTAGGGAATTTCATGGCATTGAAAACGTTAAAGGTCACATCCTGATCTTGTACTTGTATAGTGAGCTCACCCTTCTGCACATCAATCAAGGTTCGACCAGTAGCCAAGAATGGTCTTCCCAAGATTATGAGAATCTTTTTATCCTCCTTGAAATCAAGAATTACAAAGTCAGCAGGAAATATGAGTTTGTCCATCTTGACCAACTGCTAGTATCTTTCGCGCAATCGACCGAGGCTCCATCCTAATACCCTTTTAGCATAAAAATAATATAAAAACTATTCTTCTTCCAAATATGCTTTGAAATGCAAAACACTACAAAAACACATCAAAAACATAAATAACTTGAGTACAAAACACCAATTTGAGCCTTTACGAAGGGTTCTAAGTGGATATAAATGCCACTTATCCTGTTGAACCTTTTGAAGTAAGATGTTAGACTCACATTCTCCCTCTGTTTTATGTTGGCCAGATTGTAACCGATGGAGCATACCTCACAACTGCTTGGAACTTTGTCAAGAATAAATTTTTCATTTGATCCCAGGAATTAATTACTTCCCGGTCCAAGATTTTGGAACCAGTGTTGAGCGCTTTCTCTAAAAGTTTCAGCCAAGAGTCTACACCTGTCCAAGTCCGGAACTTGATACACATCCATCTCTATGTTGAAACGTCCCAGAAACTCCACAGGATCTGAACTTCCATGGAACCGCAAGTCACAAGTCGTTTTACGATATCCAGTGTTGTTGAGCCTCTCTTACTGCCAGAGAGAATGGCGAAGGAATCTTAGTTGTTGTTGTTACTTTTCCACCTTCCAGATGAGTAAGTAGCCTTTTCAATTCATCCACATTAAAAGTCCCCACTCCAGGGATGGATTGCACGTTGGGTTGTGGATCCTGAGGTTGAGACGGAGGTGGCACTACTTGATTCCCACCCGGAGGCACTGGTTGCTGATTAACATTTTGGACATCTGTCTGCCCTCCTCTCGGTGGCACTGGTATCTCTTGATTTTGCCCTTGATTTCCTTTCGGATTCTCTTCTTGTCTTTATTTGCGGCCTTGAGGAATCTCACGATCATAAGTCTGAATATCCCTCCGGCCAGTACTTCCCATGTGATTATCTCTTTCAGCTCGATCATACGTGCGATCATCCTTATAATCATGATAATTGATGCGACGGTTGTTGTCCGGGTATCTACCGCGGCCCCCACCCCTTCCTTTATATTAAGGCCTTCTCTAGTTATCACTTCCGTAGTCCCAGCCATACCTATCCATCAATCTATGGAGAGGAGCTCTCTCATGGTCGTGGTGTCGTTCTCAGTAGGATTCAGGGGTATATGCATTGAACCATGGGCGTCACATCTCCTCGATCAACTTCTCTCTACCGTTCTAAAAGGAGCATATGTAGATCATCATCTCTCAGACGGATACCTAAACAATCTTTGAGGGCAGCAAAACCTTATTGATCATTGGTCGGCATAGATTCTGCTTGCCGCCGCTCCTCCAGATTCTGCCCAGATCAGTGCGGATGAGTAATCACCCAATTATCTGCCCGCGGCACCTCTCGCCCATCTGTATCTTCATCAACAAGTTCAACGATCGGGGCTGTGTCGTAGGATTAATTCAGACGCCGCGGTGTAATTGGCACACGCTCGCCTATGGATTGGTCGCGACCAATCGGAGCATCCCTTTCAACCATGGGAGCCTTTCTAGATGAAAAGGTTGGGCGGCTATGAAGAAGGTATTTCCTTGTCTTACGTCGTTCCACCGTGCTTAGTATTGAGTCAAAACCACTCAAGGCATCATCCATGCAATACAGCTGCTCCAACAAATCCGCGTTGCTAATCAGGACTGGTGGTTGGCCCCCAATGTTCGGAGTAGGACGATCCATCAGAGTTGGAACGTAGGGTTCATCATAGCCCTGCTCAGATTCTTCTTCAGAACTTTCTCCATCATAAGAACTTCCATCATGATATTGAGACATCTTTCCTCCTTTAGATGTAGATCTTGAATAGCCCCTCCTTTTAGTGCCAATTTGTTGATGGAGGAGTTTGGTAGCAACAAAATTTGAGGTTCGTAGCCGGGAACAAGATCTGTGACGGTGATTCATCGTCGAAAAATGTGAACAGTGTTTGGTGGTTGTAATTATTGGTGGTTGTAATTATTGGTGGCTAAAATTTCTTAGGGTTAGTGGCGGCTCCTTTGTGCTCTCAACTTATGACCTCTTGCAATTTGCCTACGTATCCCTATTTATAGGGAATCAAGCCAAGGTAGTTCTTAGTGAACAAGAAAGCTAATGGGCTTATATATCTTGTCCCTAGCCCCAGTAGGTAATCTACCGGAAACCGTCTTCTAAGAGCTTTAGGAATGTCTGTCGATGAGGCCCAACCACAAAGGCTCAAAGCTCGAACACAACTTCAAAACTTTATGGATAAGGCATCTCCCTGGCCAGGGATAACTGTAACGTCCCCAAATCTGGGGTCAGAGGATTTGGTCGTCACTATAAAACCTCAATCCAAATTAACCTGTTAAATCGAAATGCAAATGTCAGCGGAAGATATTTATCATTTATGACCCCCAAACTAATCCAAGATCTTTTAAGGTTACAGTTTTAGAAACAAGAAATCCAAATTCCATAAATAATTTTTTTTTTCACTTTCTTTTTCTTTTAAAACTCTTTTCAACAAATTCTAATTCAATACTAACCCGCTAGTATAACTTCGAAAAGAAGTATACTAGGTTCAACTATAAAATAACACAATTATAATATAATATAATATAAACAACTGTACATAATAAAACTTACACTAGCCGCAAACCCTGGACCAACCACCTTTCAAAAGCGTCTCATTTGCTTCCTCGAATTATGCGTCTAAACAGCGCAAGTTAATCCTCACTGGAGGTTAAATTTGAAAATAGGCAAGTATGAGCGGAAGAAATGCTCAGCAAGATCATTTTAATATATATATATATGTTCATTTTGATATAAAACTGGCATCTGCATCAGAGCAGAATGTTTTAAAATCATAATTGCTGAAACAGAAAATTTATTAAAGAATCGGATAATTGTTTCTCGCTATATTCAAAACTTTTTTTGATATTTTTGAGCGAAATGCTTCAGCAATACTTTGAATCTTGACGAGAATAAAACTCGTAAAACAGTGTTTGCGGAAATATCGTAAACAGCAATAACATGAAATAATGATTATAGAGTGGATCATAAACTTTATTCAAAACCGAACTCTTGATATTAATACTCATTTTGTTATCATATAAAATTAGATATCAATATGAACTCGATGCTCACGACATCCCATACTAAAGTCAACATCAATCATTTATACTAATACCACCTTTGATATTTAACAACAAAGTAAGTATCAGCACAAATCAGAAACTGAATCAAAACTGCATTTCACCATTAATCCAAAACAGAAATAGTTGATAAATCATTTATTCTATGATTATCAAAAACAATATGATAATTTAGATTGGAATCCTCGAACAACGGTGTGTTGCCGCCGGTGATCAGTCGCGGAGCAACACCGGTATGCCGAAGCATATCCAACTAAACAAAGGGGTACCCAAGGCACATATCGGCCTAACAAGGTGTTATATCCTGTATAACAAATAGCTCATACTAGACCGCCGCCACGACCTCTTACGCAACCATCCAATCTTAAAAACATTTTATTGAAAGGGGTCATAATACTCGACACCCTTATATACTTTTATTCCCCCATTTACTTGGGCAGGAATACTCGCAAAACCAACTCATTTTTCTTAAAACCCAAAATATTTATAAATACATTCATTTGATAAGGAAAATCACTTAGCTATTCTGAACATAGAATAGAAGAAGAGTACTTGCATAAATGGAATCATTTAACTCGGCGATAAATAAAACATTTATCTATTTTGAACTGAGAATAGGGAAAGCAATACATGCAAAATAGGATTCAAAATAAATAGCACTTGAACAATAAGTGATGATAGGGATACTTGCCTTTAGGATTTAGCAGTTAATCACACTCGCAATAACGCATCTATTCAGACATTCTGTCTCAAAATATTACCATCCTTCTTTTCAACACTTTACTGATATGCTGCTCCTGCGATTGCTAGAAGCCAGATATTCAATACCATTCCATCTCATTCTTTATCCAACATCTTGTCCTGATCAAATCAAATGATCTGCATCTATAATTAAAAGATACAACTTTAATCATGTAATCGATAATAACTCGACGAAGTGCGCGTCAAAATCCTATTGTCTACCCATACGATAGCCCACACATAAAGAAGACAGTCAAATACAAGACCATTGACCCATGTACATACATAATTCATATTACACGTAAGCATATAATCCACGTATCACATAATTCATATCACACATGCTTCGGTTCGTCAAAAGGTTAGACTCGGTATGTTTAAAACTGAAGTCGAGTCAAAAATATGATTTATTGATCAATAATTGACTTAGAATGATTCGTAAAATAAAAGACCTTTTGAAACCAAATGATTTGGGTCTCGAAAGTATTTTTATTGAAAGCGTAATATTTTTCTGAGTTTGTACGTGTTCGTTTCGTATTAAACGGACGAACGGTTTATTTATTATGAATAAAATAATAATTAAATAGAATTAAATCAATTAATAATAATATTAATTGATTTTTAAATACCAAAATGAAATTTTTAAAAGCTCAATGTTGTGGATAAAAAACTAAGGTTATTATTTGCTGTATTTACTACTAAGATTCGAGAGCTCAAGGCCTTTAATGGCTGCTCTCGTGCTTCGTGGCTCAATCTGCCTTTACGAGATGCCTACGTATCTCTGTGAATTAGAGAATCAAGCCAAAAAACGTAGTTCTGATTGGTGGGGGTGAGACCCCTTATATAGATGTTGGGAGTCCTTGAATTGGACTTGGTATAGGAGACTTGGTGGGCAAGTCTCATAATTAGAATGGACTTTGGAGTCCTAGGTAGTAGGAAACTGATTCCTTATCCTTTTAGGTCCCCTTGAGGCTAATCTCCAAGGATTTATATCCTTATCGGGACTCTTTTCAACATCTGATTTGTCCCTTATTAATTAATTATGAAATTAATTAATAATCAGGGCTTTTGGGCCTTTTTTATTCCATCAGGCCTGATCTGGTCCATCAGGCTTAACCTTTCTAGTCTGAGTATCATATATCTTTTTATTGGGCCTAGCAGCCCACAGTTCGTACAATTAATGCAGTATTTAATTATACAAGCATAATTTATTTATCCCTATCATTTGCCCCCCAACTTTTGGGAAACATTGATTAGGTTTCGCATAAGTTAAGTCTATTCGTTCCCTTACAGGGTTTCGTTTTTGCGTAAAGTGTGGAGCGACCTACACATTTACAACGAATCTTCCTTTTATTCAGAAATTATCTTAATTTCCAGGAATTTTTCCTTAATTTTCTGGGATTTATCCTTAATTTCTGGATTTTTCCCTTAATTTCTGGGATTTATCCTTAATTTCTGGATTTTCCCTTAATTTCTGGATTTTTCCCTTAATTTCTGGGATTTATCCTTAATTTCTGGATTTTTTTCCTTAATTTCTGGGATTTATCCTTAATTTCTGGGATTTATCCTTAATTTCTGGATTTTCCCTTAATTTCTGGGATTTATCCTTAATTTCTGGGATTTTTCCCTTAATTTTCTGGGATTTATCCTTATTTCTGAAAATATTAACACTTTTCAGAAAATATTTAAGGAATTTCCTTATTTTTCTGGATTTTTCCCCTAATTTCTGGGATTTATCCTTTAATTTTCTGGATTTTTCCTTATTTCTGAAAATATTAACACTTTTCAGAAAATATTTAAGGAATTTCCTTATTTTTCTTGTAATTTTCCAGGTTTTTTTTTCTTTTTCTTCCTTTTTTCTTCCTTTTTTCTTCCCCCCCCTTTTTTTTATACAATTTTCGACCAGGAATCCATTCGACCAGGATCCTGGTCGAATTAGCCTTTGTTGTGCCTTGGTCGAAGGAAATTCGAAGAGGATGCATTCGACCTCAATTCCTGGTCGAATTTCGACCAGGATTTTTGCTTTGTATATTTTTTTTTTTTGAGCAGAAATCTTCGACTAGGATTTTCAGTCAGAACACATTATCTTGACCGATTTAGCCTTTCTTTTAAGCCCAGATCGACAAAAATTTGGGCAGGGTCTATTCGACCAGGATTTTACCTTGCTTCCTGGTCGACAGGGTCAAGAAAAAAGGTCAGAAATTATTCAGGCATTCTGGTCGAATGAAACAATCATTTAAATATTTTTTTCTTCCCTTTTCGACCAGGAATTTTTGGTCAGGATTCTTTTCTTGACCGAAATAGCTCCCTTTTTTAGCCCTGGTCGAAGGAAATTCGACCTCAATTCATTCGACTAGAATTTTAATGCAAGTCCTGATCGAATTGGGTAAAGGGTACCAACTTTTTATTTCTAATTTTCCTGGGCCTCTATCTTGGGCCATCCCTTTTTCTGATTAGATTCTCTTGGGCCAACCCTTTAGTGGGTTTTTCTTTTTGGGCCTTTCAACTAATTGGGCCCTTTTCTGGGCTGGTTTTATTGGGCTAATCTTTGGGCCCACTGTTTTTAACTGGGCTTTTCTTTCACCCCTCTTAAAAAGATATTTGGGCCTCAAACATGGCTTTTATACCTGGGCCTTAGCTCTGGGCCTTTTTAGCCCTACATACTTGGATTTTCCAAGATTTTTCTAAAATTGGGCCTTATCTCTAAGCCCAAATTCCAGGTTCTTCTAAGGTTTTTCTGGATTCTTCCAGAATCTTTTAAAAATTAAAATTTTTCACTTGGTTTTTCCAGGAATTTCCAGGATAATTCCAGAACCTTCTCTTTGTTGGGCCCAAATGGGCTTTTTAAGGCCCAAATCACCTCTTCTTTGGCTATATAAAGGTGGGTGGGGGGAGTGTTCCTACTCACACTCTTCACTCCTCATTTCACACATTTCTTCCAACTTCCTACTCTCTCTCAACCTTCCTCCCCTAGTTTTCAGCCTCCTTCCTTTCAAAGTTTTCAGGCTTTTCCCAGCTTTACTAATGGCTGACAAGAGTTCTGAGAGGGCGGCCAAGATAGCCTCGGCTTCAAAACGAGGTAAGGATATCGAGATCCGCTCTTCATATATGTCTTTAATTGATATGATTAACACTAGGGGGGATGAATATCCCTCCACTGCACATCTCGACTCTTTTAATCATTGTAATACTTGGCACAACATAGATTTTAATAAACTAAATGCTCGCTATAACGTCCTTCCTCCTCTTAGATTAGTTCCAGTCTCTGGTGGTGACCGTACTTGCCACTGGAGACCCGACACTCTCTTCATTTACACAGATGCCCTTAATGCTGGGCTTAGGTTTCCTTTCCATCCTTTTATTCCTCATCTTTTGGCTGATCTACAAATTAATCCGTGTCAGCTTCCTCCAAACGCCTGGAGGAATATTCTATGTTTTATGGTTTGTTGTCTTAGGGAGGGCTTTCCTCTTTCTGTAGCCGTTTTTAGGAAGGTCTTTCAGTGTTATAATAGTTCTTCCAATATCTGTGGCTGGGTCTATGTCAAGCAAAGGCCCAAAAGCAAACATATCTTTAACAGCGCCTCTATTCCTGATAATAATCAAAATTGGAGGAATATTTTCGTTGGGTTACGTTGGGAGAATGGTGACTGGGGCACACTTTTTCGATCTTCCTTCGGGAAGGTCAGTGATGGTAGCCTCAAATCCATTCACTTAACTCCTGAAGAAACTATTATTTATAATGGGCTTACTCAGGATGATGGCACCACCACCAGCTGGACTCTCTTAGAGGAGTTTTCCCTGATTCATGTGGGACTATCCTCTGTTTCTCAACAGGGTATTTTTCTTCCCTTCTCAATTTTATTTCATTTCATGCATTATTAACATCACTTATTTTGTCCTTTGCTTTGTTTCAGCTGCTAAGGAGATTAATGAGGACAATGTTCCTTTGGTTGAGGAAACAGCTAGGATGAAGAAAGCTCGGCTCGCAGGCCTAGATACCCGGGGAAAGGCCACGGAGCCTATCTTTTTGAAGAAGCACAAAGAGCCTATAGGGGAGGCTTCAACTGAAGGAGCTGGAGGCCATGGTGCTCCTATCACTGCTGCTGCCCCTACTGCTGCTGCCACAGGCACCTTTCAGCCTCTCTGGGGATTCCGCCGAGGGGACACCGTAGTTGGTTCCACGAAACATGCTTGGGATTGGTCTTACCATAGCGTGACTCCCAAGGATTTTACTGATGTGGTGGCCACCCCTGATCCTGAGAGGATTAAGCTCATGGGAGCTCAGTCTCTGGCTTCGGTATGCCTTCTCTTTTTTGAACTTATTTTTCATTCTTGTAGCATTTTCTTGCCTTATACTTTGTTGATTGCTTTGTTCCAGTCTAACGCCTACTTTCAAGGCGCTGTGAGGCAAGCCGAATCGTGGAAGCGGGCTTCTGATAAGGCCGATAATGCCCTCAGGAGGCAACAGAAGAAGTATGCTACCCTGGAGAAGAAGCTCAAGCGCAAAGAGGAAGAACTCGGAGAGTCTAACGCCGAGCTGGTGGTACTTCGGGCGGAGAAGGATAAAGCTATAGACAACTATCTGGACTCGGAGGAGTTTGCCCAATCCATGAGGATTAGGGATGATTCAGTCTTTCCCGGGTTTTTTAGGACTGGTTGGGACACGGCCCTTGGGACCGTGAATGAGGCTTGTCCTGACATTAACCCGGCGGACTATATCTGCCCTGATGACGAGGCTTTGCTACAGAGGTTTCGTACCCGAGTAGTTGTCTCGGATCATGTTCCTCAGGATCCACTCCTTCCTCCTCCCGAGTCTTCTTCCAGACCTGCTGAGGACGACAGCTCTTCCTCCTCCTCCGAGACGACGGAGACATCTAGCGAGAGCGGAGAGGATGATGATATGGACGCCGAGGGCACCTCAGCTCCTTAGAGCTTTTTCAGCCCTGCATGGCTTGTTTTATTGTATTGACTTAATTGTATTCAAAACTTATTACCCTTCGGGGCTTATATTTTATATGTTGCTTTTCTTGCCTCTTTCTGTTTAATATGCATTTGAGCCTTAAACATCCTTGGATTGAAATAATTTCAAACTCTTTAATATGAAGTCTAGTTTTTCAAAACCTTACATAGCATGGGTTCGACCCTAATCAATAATAACTAGACAATGTAAATTCTACTGGAATATAAAATCCTACGCAAGCAAAGCTTCCAGGTGCTTTTAAACCTACTTGTCACAATGACAAGTGAGAATCGTACTTCGCCTATCTTACACGTAGTAAACCTTCAGGTTTTGTGCGTGCCAGGTCCTCGGGACTTCAAAACCATCCATAGTCTCGAGCTTGTAGGTTCCTCTACCTTGAACACTCTTGACTCTGTACGGCCCTTCCCAATTTGGGGCAAGCTTCCCTTTTTGTCCTACACCAGATGCTTCTATCTTCCTCAAGACTAGATCGCCTTGTTTAAAAAACCTTTCTTTAACCCTTAGGTTGTAGTAGAATGAAGCTTTTTTCTGATATTCTACTATCTTTGCATGTGCTTTATCTCGCACTTCATCAATTAAATCCAGGGCTAATCTCTGCCCTTCCTCATTTTCTTTCTCATCGAAAGCCTGAATCCTTGGAGAGGAATGTGATATCTCCACGGGAACTACTGCTTCCGCCCCATATGCCAACATGAAAGGAGTTGCATCTGTCGTGACTCTACAAGTAGTCCTATAGGCCCATAATATGGGAAGTATCTCATCCACCCAATTATTTCTCGACTTTTCGATCCTCTTCTTTAGTCCATCCAGGATTATCCGATTTGCTACCTCCGCTTGCCCATTGGCTTGCGGGTGAGCCACAGAGGTGAACCGCAACTCAATTTCATTTTCTTCGCAATACTTCTTGAATTCCTCATTGTTGAATTGTGTTCCATTGTCAGTGACGAGGATACGGGGAATTCCATATCAGCACATGATGTTTTCCCACAGGAATTGTGCAACTTGCTTAGTTGTGATTTTGGCCAAAGGTTTGGCTTCGATCCACTTGGTGAAATAATCAATGGCTACAATCAGAAACTTCCTTTGTGCCGTGGCCATAGGAAAAGGCCCTAGAATATCCATCCCCCACATTGCAAAGGGAATAGGCGAGTTGATAGAGGTCAGCATCTCGGGGGGTTGTCTAACAACTGGTGCATGCTTCTGACAGCGATCACACTTCTTCACATATTCTTTGGCATCAACCATCATTTCTGGCCAATAGAAGCCTAAACGGGTTATCTTATGAGCTAAAGCCCTGCCCCCCAAGTGTTGTCCACAAATACCTTCATGCACTTCCTCAAGAGCCAAGCGTGCCTCATCGGGCCTGAGACACCTTAAGTAAGGAACCACGAAAGATCTTTTATACAGAATCCCATCTATCAAAGAGTACCTTAATGCTCGAACAGTTAACTTTCGTGCTTCAGTTGCATCGCTTGGCAACCATCCGGTTTGAATGTGAGCCTTAATGGGATCGATCCATGATGTCCCCAGGCCTATGGGAGCCACAAGCTTAACATCTATGCTTCGCGTCTTTAAAACACGGAAGTATACACTTCCTGAACTTTCTTCTATCTCAGATGAAGCAAACTTTGATAGCGCATCTGCCTTAACATTTTCTTCCCTTGGAATGTGTTCAACATGACATTCATTAAATTGGGTCATCACAGCTCTTACTAGGCGGACATACTTAGCCATCGTATCATCCCTTGCCTCAAATTCTCCCTTTACCTGGGATATGATCAGCTTCGAATCTCCACGGACCTTTAAATTTTTGACTCTAAGTATCCCAGCTAGACCAAGGCCAGCTATCAGGGCTTCATATTCTGCCTCATTATTTGTGGTTGGGAAGTCTAGCTTCATAGCATACTCAATTAAGAACCCATCAGGGCTTTGCAAAACCAATCCTGCTCCACTGGAGTTTGTTTTTGATGCTCCATCAAAATAGAGAACCCAATACTCTTTATCATCCTTCTCTTTGCTTTCATTATCAACTCCCTTGTCTTGAGGTATGGTATCTTCCTGCCCCCCGACTTCTTGGTTGGGTATGGTACATTCCACCACGAAGTCAGCTAGTGCCTGGGCTTTTATCACCGTACGTGGCTTATACTTGAGATCGAACTCTCCCAGCTCTATTGCCCACTTAATCAATCTCCCACTTGCCTTGGGACTGTGAATGATGTTTCTCAGGGGCTGATTCGTTAGCACCTCAATCTGGTGAGCCTGAAAATAAGGACGCAGCTTTCTCGAAGCCATTACCAAGGCTAGAGCGAATTTCTCAATAGTTGAATAATTTAACTCAGCACCATGCAAAATTTTGCTGACATAGTATACGGGTTTCTGGACTTTCAGTTCCTCCTTAACCAACACCGCGCTCAAGGCGCTCTCTGAAACAACCAAGTACAGAAATAAAACTTCATTCAGAACTGGCTTGGCCAACAACGGGGCCTGGCCCATATACTTCTTTAACTCTTCAAATGCCTTCTGATTTTCCTCACTCCATACAAAGTCTTTGATGTTCTTTAGTGACTTGAAGAATGATAAGCACTTGTCTCCTGACTTGGAGATGAATCGTCCTAGCGCAGCAACCCTTCCCGTGAGCTTCTGAACATCCTTGACAGTTTTTGGGGGTTCCATGTCCAGGATTGCCTTTATTTTATCGGGGTTAGCCTCAATTCCCCTCTTTGAGACCATCAATCCCAAGAATTTTCCAGATCCTACTCCGAAAGCACACTTCGCAGGATTCAACATCATCTTGTGGTACCTCAGGACCTCAAAAGCTTCCCTCAAATGGGTTATGTGATCGGTCTTTACTAGACTCTTGACTAACATGTCATCAACATAGACTTCCATAGTCTTACCAATAAGATCCTTAAAAATTTTGTTTACCAACCTTTGATAGGTGGCTCCTGCATTCTTGAGACCAAACGCCATAACAAGATAACAATAAACACCAAAATCAGTGATAAATGATACCTTTGGAATGTCATCCTTATGCATTTTGATCTGGTTGTATCCGCTAAATCCATCCATGAAACTCAGCATCTCATGTCCAGCAGTGGCATCAATCAAAGTATCAATCCTAGGCAGCGGAAAACAGTCTTTGGGCATGCATCATTCAGATCAGTGAAGTCTATACACATCCTCCACTTTCCATTAGCCTTCTTCACCATTACAGGATTGGTTAACCACTCCGGAAATTGGATCTCCTCTATGAAACCAGCCTCTAAGAGCTTTTCTACTTCCTATTTTATAGCCTCTTGTCTTTCCGGGGCAAAATTTCTTTTCTTTTGTTTCACTGTCTTCCGGCTTGGATCCACGTTTAGCTTGTGAGTAATTAACTCCGGGTCTATGCCTGGCATATCAGCTGCTGACCATGCAAACACATCACTATTTTCTTGCAAAAATTTCACCAACTTCCCTCTAAAGGGCTCCTCTAATGTGGCTCCAATGAAAGTCTTCCTCTCAGGATCCTTGGGGTCTAAAGGGACCGAAACCAGGTCTTCAGCTGGCTTTCCTCTCTTCTCGTCATTTTCTCGAACATCCATATCTTCAATAGGAAGAACTTGTCCCCCGACTCCGTCCGCCCTCAAAGAGGCCACATAACAGCTTCTAGCCATTTTTTGATCTCCTCTCTCTTCTCCAATCCCATTTCGGGTGGGAAACTTCATGACTGAATGGTAGGAAGAGGGGACTGCCTTGAAGGCATGTATCCCTGTCCTCCCCATGATAGCATTATAAGTTGAACTAGCCTTTACCACCATGAAATCCAGCATTTGCGTTGCTTGCCTTGGCTCCGTACCTATGGTGGTTGGTAATTTGATTATCCCTTCTACAGGACACTCTACTCCAGCAAATCCATATATCGGCATGTCGGTTGGTGTTAACTGGGAATCGTTATACCCCATCCTTAGAAAAGCGTCATGGAGCAAGATATCCACAGAAGCACCATTATCAATAAGGACCCTCTTGACCGGGCTGTTTCCTATTACCGGTGTTATGACCAGCGGGTCGTCATGAGGAAACTTGACTCCCTCTAGGTCAGAATCATCAAAAGCCAATGTTACTTCTGTCCTGGCCCTTTTCGGGGCTTCTCCTACAATATGCATAACCTCTCTAGTATATGCCTTTCTGGAATTTTTGGACAATCCAGCAGCAGTTGGTCCCCCAAAGATCGTGTTTATCACATGCCCTCGAGGTCTCGGCCCTCCATAAATGGCGTTTATAACTGGTCCTCTAGGCTGGGGATTTCGCCCCTGATCGTCTTGGTCCCTTCTACGATCTTCAAAGTTCTTCCTTCCACTATTATTCCTGTCCCCTCCTTCTCCAGTGTACTTGTTCAATCTTCCTTTTCGAATGAGGAACTCAATTTCATCCTTCAATTGCCTACACTCTTCGGTGTCATGGCCAACATCTTTGTGAAACCTGCAGTACTTGCTCTTATCTAGCTTGGCAGGATCAGCCTTCAAGGGCTTAGGCCAGTGAATATCTCTGTCTTTCTCAATCTCCATCAAAATCTGACTTCTAGGAGCGTTCAGCTTAGCGTATTCAGTGAACTTTTGCCCAGGTCCTCCCTTCTTGGGGGCTGAATCAGGATTTTGTTCGGTTCTAGGATACTTGTCCTTAGCGATATACTCCAGATCAGTTTTTCGCTTCTTTCCTCCAGTGGGCTCATTACTTACTGCGGTCTTCCTCATGCTTTCTTCAACCTTGATATACTTCCCTGCCCTCTCCTGGAGCTGCAACATATTTTCAGGGGGACGTTTGGCCAAGGACATCTTGAAAAACTCATCCCTGGTTCCTTGTTGCAGTGCTATCATGGCTACCTTATCATCAAGGTCTGGGACTTTTAAAGCCTCCTTTGTAAAACGATTTAGGTAGTCTCTCAAAGTTTCCTTTGCTCCTTGCACAATACTCATGAGAGATGCCGAACTTTTCTCATGGACTCTCCCACTGATGAACTGCTTAATAAAAGCCTGACTTAACTCCCTGAATGATCCAATAGAGTTTGGGGGCAAGCGACTGTACCATCTTTGAGCCATACCTGACAGGGTTTGAGGGAAGGCCCGACACTTTATAGCATCATTCACGGGTTGCAGCAGCAGTGCATTAGAGAATGTCCTAACATGATTAGCGGGGTCTCCCGTGCCATCATAGGCTTTGATAGTGGGCATCTTGAATTTTCTTGAGATATGGGCATTCATTATCTCTTCTGTGAAGGGTGGAGTTGGATCATCAGGATCTCCAAGGGGAAGGAGATTGCTTGGATCAGTTCTTGGGACAGCAGCCCTTCTTCTTACCGGACCATCCAGGTCTATGATGGGAGGAGGATTTCTCCCCCTAGGAGGTATGTGGGGTCTGGTGGCTTGGTGAGCCTCCAAATCACGCCTTAGCCTTTGGATTTCAGCCTCATGAGCCCTGATCTTTTCCTGCACTTCTTGGGGATTCGCCCCTGGGGTGCTTTGGGGGCGTTGCCTTCCATCGGCCATTGGCTCTTTTCCAGGACGCCTCCTTCTCGGGGCCACTTCATCATCCGAAGATTCGGAGTCTCTCTCAGTGTATGGACCAGAAAATTCCCGATCCTCAGGGATAGGATCCAAACCTCGTATATAGGGGGGCGACCGCCCTCGTGCTTCGCTTCGCCCAGCATATCCGCTTCCTCCAACCTCGGGGTGAAGGGGCATCCCATAAGGGGGGTTAGTAGTAACAATAGTTGAATATTCATACCCGACGGGTCGAGAATTCACAGGTATATGTATTTGTTGAACTTGAGGATTCGTACCTTGAATAGTCGGGGGAGTTGTCCCTTGTGGCTGAGGATGAGTTGCCCCTGTCTGGGCTTCCCCCTGAGTAGATGCATAAGTTGAATGGGGAGGAACCTCCACGGTTGATGAAATCACCTGGGTTGTCTCTAATGGTGTTCCTTCCTCTAGAGCTCCAATTGTTCTCCGTGTTCTCGCCATGGTTGTTGTTGTGTTTCCCACAGACGGCGCCAAATGTTGTGGATAAAAAACTAAGGTTATTATTTGCTGTATTTACTACTAAGATTCGAGAGCTCAAGGCCTTTAATGGCTGCTCTCGTGCTTCGTGGCTCAATCTGCCTTTACGAGATGCCTACGTATCTCTGTGAATTAGAGAATCAAGCCAAAAAACGTAGTTCTGATTGGTGGGGGTGAGACCCCTTATATAGATGTTGGGAGTCCTTGAATTGGACTTGGTATAGGAGACTTGGTGGGCAAGTCTCATAATTAGAATGGACTTTGGAGTCCTAGGTAGTAGGAAACTGATTCCTTATCCTTTTAGGTCCCCTTGAGGCTAATCTCCAAGGATTTATATCCTTATCGGGACTCTTTTCAACATCTGATTTGTCCCTTATTAATTAATTACGAAATTAATTAATAATCAGGGCTTTTGGGCCTTTTTTATTCCATCAGGCCTGATCTGGTCCATCAGGCTTAACCTTTCTAGTCTGAGTATCATATATCTTTTTATTGGGCCTAGCAGCCCACAGTTCGTACAATTAATGCAGTATTTAATTATACAAGCATAATTTATTTATCCCTATCACTCAAAAACAAATTTTAGGATTTATTTGAATTAATTATAAATAATTATATTTTATTTAACTATTTATAAATAAATTTAATTGATTAAATGGATTAACCAATTAATTAAATCTATAAATAATTAATTAAAACAAATTATAAATAATTAAAACAAATATATATTTTTGAAAATAATAAAAGAAATATTTTTTGGAATTTTAAAACAATTACGAAAATTGTAGTGCCCCCAAACCCGCTCTTTCACGGATTTAGGTCGTCACGTCATGCAGTGTATCAAATACATGTTTATTATTACAATATCATAAAAAGTACTTTATTACATTTATCTTATCACGTCCACAGATCCAAGGATCACTTACTAATACCATACATACTCCGCGAACCAAAGTACTAACCACTAGAACTTTATTACACAACTAAAATTGCCAAGTTCAAGCAAGGATCGTTATATTGTCTGTGTGCCAGTTATATGCTATGAAAGTCGCCTAGTATTGGAATAAATCTTTTCCTTGCCCTTCGCACGCGGATTTGGATGTTCATCACTTTCTGATTTGACTGCTAAAAGAAATGTAATGATAGCAAGAGTGAGCATTAAAATGCTCGGCAAATTCACTATTTATCCTATACCCAAAAATAGGAAATAACAGAATACATTTGAAATTTTAAGAATAAAAGATAAACTGACGACTTAAATAATAAATCTTGAATCTGAGAATATTAACAAATTCAAACACATCTTTAAATAACATGACACAAGAGCATACTGGTCGTCCATCTTTTGATACCCCATGGTTCGATCAACTACCATGTCACAAGTATCGACTCCTACAGGACTCACGTGTAGCGTGATCAGTGCCTTCATGCAAGTCCCACCTTACATTTCAAATTTTGCTAGCAATTAATCATAAATGGGTTATCACACAACCCTGGCTTCCACAGAGCCAAATGTCATTTTGAACATAACACATTATCACTAACCATGATTAACCATCACGGATCAGATTGAATATGGTCAATATTTCCGGACCATATAATCATGGTCAACATTTCTGGACCACGTTGACCAGTTTAGAATATGAATCTTTGAGTAGTTCCTTGATAACGAAGCTAGACACTAGAAAATTTATTTGCTAAGTCTAGCACACAGCTAGCACTTTTCAAATAAATTACATTAACCCGAACAATGGATTAATCCAAAGAACAAGAAAATAATTTTAGACGACACGAACAAAGCATCATCTAGAAAGAAAAGAAGGTAACCATCTCGAACAAAGAGAATGGTCAAGTTCAAAGAAAAATTATTTGGTTATCTCAAAGCAAAAGAATAACCAAACAACTAAATAACGTTCAGGATCATTGCGAGTAGGACCAATCACTACGAGTAATAAACTTAACATATTTCCTAATAATTTTTGATTCGAGCAATGAATCAGTCCTTGTATTCAATAAAAGTGGATACATCTGGAAAATAGATGTAACCGACAAGAAACGAATGTGGTTGACCCGAATTAAGGAATCAAACCTTAACTAAAAAAAATTAAAAGGAGTCGTCTCGAACAATGAATACGACGAAGGTTTTTTTAAAAGATATGGTATTCGATCGAAGATATTTAAATACAAATAACTAATCCAAAATAATGATAATATTTTTAAAGTTCGGAAAATAAATCATTCTTAAATAAATAAATAAATTTAAAATAAACAACACTTGAGAAAAATATAATTAAAAACATTTACGAAAATAAATATTTTTAAGGTGCGTGGAGAGATAGTAAACTTGCCTTGTTCGCCCATATGCTAGGAATAGTTATAATAATTTAAAACAATACGCGAGCTCAATATTGCCCCATAATTCCATGAGGTAAAAAAATAGAATTTCTATCAATTCATAAAATAAGAAATATTAAAAATATTTGATAAAGGGACTCAAACACTCGCTCTAATATTCTTTCTTAAAATATTTTAATGCCAATTGAATTTTAAATTCATTATTTTAATAATGAATTAATCGAGTCATTTTATTTATTAAATTATACTAAGCTAAAGTTAATATCCCTAAAAGTTTGACTTTATCTATAACACATTTACACTCTTCTACTTTTATTTCATGATTATTCTATTATTAAATAACTTAGTAACAATGCCTCATCTCCTTGTATTATTTTTATTCACAACTTATTTTATAATCCACAATTTATTACTCTAATTCTAGTTTATCTAAAATAATAATAACATTACTTTTATCTCATTTTCCTTTTTCCCACTAATTCAAATATTTCCTTTTTAATGTCCATTTTATTTGTCCAATTATTTTATTACATTTTATTACCCAATATCAAATTAATTTAATTTCCTATTATCAATTTACAGCTTTACCCCCATCTTCCCCAAACTCATCTTCAACCTCTCCTCCCCCACCACCTCCTCACCTTCCATGGCTGCCGCCAGCCGGAACCACCGCCGCCGGTCATTTTCCGGCTAACCCGAACCCCATTTTCTTCGCATAATCTTGCTACCCATAACCCGATCTACAAGTTTCCATCATCCATTTTTTCAAAATCCAAACCTACCCATTATCCGTCCAAACTATCTCTTCCTCCTCTCTTTCTTCGCCTCTCTCTCTCTCTCGTTCTCTCTCTCTCTCTCGTTCTTTTGTCCCGGGCCACCAGCAACGGCATCACGCCGCTGTAGTGCACCATCGCCACCACCACATCGGTGGTGGTTCCGCCTTCATCCCTCCCACGCACTGCAACGCATATACACAAACAATACACACAACACAGAACCCCCTCCTTTCCTACCATCTTCCTTTTCCTTCACCAGCATCGAGAACCACCACCGACGACTTAACGGCCGCGGTGGCTCCGCCCCTTCCTCTCTTCCTCCGGCAGCTAAGCATCTTACATACAGTTGTTCTCCCCCCTCCTAATTAACTTTTGCAATTTAAGACCATAACCACAGCAACCAACACAATCTGTAAATAAAAAAAAACCTAGTTTACTACCTCCTTCCCCTTTCACCCGTAACCCCCTTTTGTTGTAAAAAAATATCCCAAACCCCTTTAATTACATCTTAGCATTTTGTTATATGTATAATTAAAATTCAAATTTGAAATCTTGCAATACACCGTCAAATAATTTAACTAACAATAACACAATACTAATCTAATCCCTAATTATTCTCTGAAAATAAATTAAAGATAATGACACCAATCTTAATAAATTCATGGAAGATAAAAATGCAATAGTTACCTTAAATGCAATTGAGTTGAGTTACACAATCTCTTAAATTCTCTCTGTCTCTTGATCTTTTACCTCTTCACCAGACGTAGCGTACAATGAGATGGGTAAATTAGGTAACTCTTATTGTAACATTATTTTATTATTTCCTTAGAAAAAAATTACTCTAGACTCTTCTATGGAAAATATCTACTCATATAATATGTTTTAAAATAAAAAAAATCTCACCTCTAGATCCTTCCTTATAAAATATCTATTCAAAATATCTAACAAGCTTCACTTATAAGCCAAGTATTTTATTCTATTTATTATATTTCTTTATGATGAAAAGGTTATTTCTAACTCAATTAAAAATAAAGATATAAAAATTTCCTAGGTGAGTTAAATTAAAATATCTTAAAACAATTATAGCACTAATTTTATTAAGTCTCAAATAAAAAATTAATAGAATTTAAATCTAACAAATTAATTTTACCGGATAAAATAAAATAGTATTCTAAATAAAATTAAACTGGCTGCTCCAATTTTATCAAAAAGTAAATTTATAAAATTAACGACTAATAAATATTATCGATAAAATTAGGGATCTCCTCACACGCAATAAAATTTTTAAACGACTAATAATATTTTCAAAGAAATAATTCTAGCCTCAAATTTTATTTTATTTTATTATTTTTTCATTCATTATCTATTTATTATTTTTATCCGAGCACAAAAGCTAAATTTTCTCTATGACAAAATTTATAAATTTTCGAGGCGGTTTAAATTAAAAATTAGAATATTACTTGAGTTTTGGCGGTCGTTACAAAAATAATTTTTAGAATTATAAATAATCAGTAATTAATTTTTAAAATTAAAATAAATGATTTCCAAAAATAGAAAATAAATTTTTTATTTATTTTGAAAAGAAAAATCAGAAACAGATTTGGTAAACAGGGGTCATCCCCTTCGCTGAATCAAACGGTGGTTTAAGGGGGTGGGGAGTCTCGCCAGGAAACGGGGACGGTGACCGGCGTTTCGCCGGTTTCTGAAAAATTCCAGATTCCGGTCAAACGTCCGGCGACCTCCCGGATGTTTAACTCAGCAGAACAGTACTTGGATAAACGGAATCATTTAACTCAGTGATATATAAAACATTTATTTATTCTGAACTGAGAATAGGGAAAACAATACTTGCAAAATAGGATTCAAACTAAATATCACTTGAACAATAAGTGATGATAAGGATACTTTTCTTTAGGATTTAGTAGTTAGTCACACTCGCAATGACGCATCTATTCTGACATTCTGTCTCAAATATCACCGTCCTTCTTTTCAACACTTTACTGATACGCAGCTCCTGCAATTGCTAGAAGCCAGATATCCAATACCATTCCATCTCATTCTTTATCCAACGTCTTATCCTAATCAACTCGAATGATCCGCATCTATAATTAAAAGATACAACTATAATCGTGTAATCGATAATAACTCGACGAACTGCGCGTCAAAGTCCTATCGTCTACCCATACGATAGCCCACACATAAAGAAGACAGTCAAATACAAGACCATTGACCCACGTACACACGTAATTCATATAATATGTAAGCATATAATCTACGTATCACATAATTCATATAACACATGCCTCGGTTCATCAAAAGGTTCGATTCGGGATGTTTAAAACTGAAATCGAGTCAAAAATATGATTTATCGATCAATAATTGACTCAGTTTGATTCGTAAAATAAGCGACCTTTCGAAATAAAAGGATTTGGGTCTCGAAAGTATTTTTATTGAAAGCGTAATGTTTTTCTGAGTCTGTACGCGTTCGTCTCGTATCAAACGGACGAACGGTTTATTTATTACGAATTAAATAAGAATTAAATAGAATTAAATCAATTAATAATAATATTAATTGATTTTGAAATACCAAAATGAAAATTTTAAAATCTCAAAAACAAATTTTAGGATTTATTTGAATTAATTATAAATAATTATATTTTATTTAACTGTTTATAAAAAAAATTAATTGATTAAATAATTAACCAATTAATTAAATTTATAAATAATTAATTAAAACAAATTATAAATAATTAAAACAAATATATATTTTTGAAAATTATAAAAGAAATATTTTTTGGAATTTTAAAACAATTACGAAAATAATTTTTAGAATTATAAATAATCAGTAATTGATTTTTAAAATTAAAATAAATGATTTTCAAAAATAGAAAATAAATTTTGATTTATTTTGAAATAAAAAATCAGAAACAAATTTGGTAAACAGGGGTCATCCCCTTCGCTGAATCAAACGGTGGTTTAAGGGGGTGTGGAGTCTCGCCGGGAAATGGGGAAGGTGACAGGCGTTTCGCCGGTTTATAGAAAATTCCATATTCCGGTCAAACGTCCGGCGACCTCTCGGACGTCCGGTGACCCCAAAACACGACCAAAACTCTCGGGTTTTGGTGCTAATAAGTCCCAAAACACTCCTGAAACTCAGTTTTACTATCATCAATATCCAAAATCAAACTAAACACAATTTCCGATCAAAACCAAAGTATTTTCCGGCGAACTAATCGGAAACTTCGGTTTCTTCGATTCTTCAACAAAATTCAACTATTCTGGTATCAATACAAAGCTAACAACATCCCTAATCTACTCAAACCATTAAAAACCATCAAGAACATCAATTCAAGCAGAAAAATCAATTCAAAAAAACTAAAACATCAAGAACTCGGTTAATTCGATTTGGGACTCAAACAAATCAACTAAACATACAAATCGACTCTATAAATCATTCTAAAGCTATTTGCAATCTCAAAAACAATCAACAATCAATGGAAATCAAAAATCGATTTCAAGCCAAGAACATCAAAAAATGATTTTACCAGAAACTCAACCTCGGATGCTAAAACTGGTATGAAATTGACGGGCTCGTTGAGAGGAGTGTTTTGGTTACTAGAACATCGGATTTGCCTTCCTGAATCACCCAAAATCATTGATTCTTTGTTCTTGAATGAATTTCACCCCCAAATTCTTGATTTTCTAATTTTGTTTTTAATAAATATAGAATGCAATAAAATAGATAATTACACTATTTATATTATCTGAAAATTAATACCCCAAAATCAATTTTAGGGTGGTTTTATCCCTTAATTAAAATAATTAAGCCCCAAAATTATAATTACGGGGAATAATTTTAAAAACAGTAAAATATAAAATTCGTATCAAAATTCCCAAAAATTGCAAATAATTCGAAAATGCAGAAATACTGGGTATTTGAAATACGTATAATTTTATAAAAATAAAAACTTACATTTTGTGGACTTCGACGTCTCGGTGGGGTCCCGGTCCGTTTATTTTTGGAAAAATAGAAACGCTTCCTAAATTAACATAAAATCCCGAAAACACATAAAATACATTCAACACACATAAAACGAGATAATACGAGTAACGCAAATAAACACTTTATACGAAAATAATGTAATAATATTCCGCCTTTCGAGAATACGGGTTTTGTTGATTTATCAAAACGATTATCGTATCGAAAATTTTGCGCCGGGACGCGTACGGGTCAAACCGTAATCCGAATTGAAAAAGTTAAAACACGGAAAATGTCCGGTATTACCAAATTAGGTTAGGAAGGAGTTTTCGGAAGAGTTTCGGGTTGTAAAAATACAAAAACGGTTGAAGTTGGACGATTCTCGGCTTAATAAAATAGTTTTATAATTACTCAGAAAATAATTAATAAATCCATAAATCCTTATAAAATCATATAACGATCCAAGAATTACCAGAAAAATACCATAATTACCTATATTTTATTCTGGACATATAAAAATTTGAATACTCAAAGAATATCATATATAAACATCCAAAACATCAATTCCATTTACTAGATAATTCACTGAAATTCACATAAATAATTCCAAATAAGAATAATAATAATATTTGAAAATATGGAATATTACAGTCTACCCCCCTTATAAGGATTCCGTCCTCGGAATCAGCAGAAGAAAGCACTAAGGGTCTTCTAACCAACTTCTCAATCTTACATATGTACCTTTTCTCAAAATTTCCAATAACACTGCAATTCCTTATACCACACAGTTATCACAAAAGCTTCACTCCGCACCCATGTTCCTTCCACATATCATTTGACCAATCCCTCAATAGAATCACTTTTACTGCTTGCGAGAAAGAAGAATAGAGAGAAAGATAAAGAGAAAGAAAAGAAAGAGACAGAGAGAGATAGATAGAGAGAGAAGTAAAGAAACAGATTGACTTCGGTACAAGCCACTGATATTATAACCGCATTGATGTCCACTGTTGCTCTTGGTAATCCCATCACATAACTTTGCTTTGACTTGATCAGGATAACTCAACTTAACTTGATTGGCATACCTTCGAATGTTTGGGATGATAAAAACATGGAATTTCAAAAAGAAAAGATTTTGATACCATAACAGGACCAAAATCTAAATTTGAGAAAATAGTATTGTTGAAATAAAAGAATAACCGAGAGATCTATACGATCAAATGAACTTGGTATTGCGTGTCCAAATTAAGACACTACTAAAGGTTGTTAACCTTCTTGTAGTCACAACGCACATAAGTGATGATATCCCATCCAACTCCTATCACACAGACAGGTATACCTTGTGTCCCCTATAATTAAGGTTGTTCATCTCAGTCAGAATAAGAGAATACGAAAGGAATTCAAAATCAAGTGAATAATCAAGAGTTTTTTAGAAATGACTTGTTAATGCAATTCTTGGGTCAAAATTGAAAAAGTTTCAAAGCTGATATTTCTGGAGAAAAATGAGATCCAGAAAACAAGATTCTAAACGGGTGTTGGAGATTATATTCTGAAACAGATACCACCTTTTAAAGAGAGGTCAAAAGAAATTATAGAAAGAGAAGGTATTGCCAAGGTCTTAATACTTATCTTCTGTTTGAATTCTTCTGTTGACTCGTCATCCGATTCTAGACAATTCTTCATGTTCCAAGGATATCGATAATCTCCATCGTCGTTGAATCGTAGTCACAGAAGATTTCCACAATTGAAGTTTGCAGCTTTCCGGAGTTCCAATCCAGCTGAACACAACCATCTCGAACGAATGCGCCTATCTTCACTTACTCGTTGGTACTATATCCAATAGTCCAACATGAACTCGATATGAGCTCAAGCGTCCAAACATAACTATACACACCCCTACACACTCTCGTTTCTAGTTTGCTCTAACCTCAGCTCTTATACCAACCTGTAACGCCCCCAAATCCGGGGTCAGAGGATTTGGTCGTTACAATAAAACCTCAATCCAAATTAACCTGTTAAATCAAAATGCAAATGCCAGCGGAAAATATTTATCATTTATGACCCCAAACTAATCCAAGATCTTTTAAGGTTACAGTTCTATAAACAAGAAATCCAAATTCCACAAATAATTTTTTTTTCACTTTCTTTTTCTTTTAAAACTCTTTTCAACAAATTCCAATTAAATACTAACCCGCTAGTATAACTTCGAAAAGAAGTATACTAGGCCCAACTATAAAATAACATAATTATAATATAATATAATATAAACAACTTTACATAATAAAACTTACACTAGTCCGCAAACCCTAGACCAACCACCTTTCAAAAGCGTCTCTTTTGCTTCCTCGAATTACGCGTCTAAACAACGCAAGTTAATCCTCACTTGAGGTTAAATTTGAAAACATGCAAGTATGAGCGGAAGAAATGCTCAGTAAGATCATTGTAATATATATATATATATGGTCGTTTTTATATAAAACAGGCATCTGCATCAGAGCAGAATATTTTAAAATCATAATTGCTGAAACAGAAAATTTATTAAAGAATCGGATAATTTTTTCTCGCTGTATTCAAAACTCTTTTTGATATTTTTGAGCGAAACACTTCAGCAATACTTTGAATCTTGACGAGAATAAACCTCGTAAAACAGTGTTTACGGAAATATCGTAAACAACAATAACATGAAATAATGATTATGGAGTGGATCATAAACTTTATTCAAAATCGAACACTTGATATTAATACTCATTTTGTTGTCATATCAAATTAGATATCAATATGAACTTTGATGCTCACGACATCCCATGCTGAAGTCAACATCAATCATCTATACTAATATCACCTTTGATATTTAACAACAAAGTAAGTATCAACACAAATCAGAAACTAAATCAAAACTGCATTTCACCATTAATCCAAAATAGAAACAGTTGATAAATTATTTATTCTATGATTATTAAAAACAATATGATAATTTAGATTGGAATCCTCGAACGACGGTGTGTTTCCGTTGGTGATCAGCCGCGGAGCAACACCGGTATGTCGAAGCATATCCAACTAAACAAAGGGGTACCCAAGGCACATATCGGCCTAGCAAGGTGTTATATCCTGTATAACACATAGCTCACATTGGACCGCCGCCACGGCCTCTTACACAACCATCCAATCTTAAAAATATTTTATTGAAAGGGGTCATAATACTCGACACCCTTATAAACTTTTATTCCCCCATTTACTTGGGCAGGAATACTCGCAAAACCAACTCATTTTTCTCAAAACCCAAAATATTTATAAATCCATTCATTTGATAAGTAAAATCACTTAGCTATTCTGAACATAGAATAGCATAAGAGTACTTGCATAAACGGAATCATTTAACTCAGCGATATATAAAACATTTATCTATTCTGAACTGAGAATAGGGAAAGCAATACTTGTAAAATAGGATTCAAAATAAATATCACTTGAACAATAAGTGATGATAGGGATACTTGCCTTTAGGATTTAGCAGTTAGTCACACTCGCAATGACGCATCTATTCTGACATTCTGTCTCAAAACATCACCGTCCTTCTTTTCAACACTTTACTGATATGCAGCTCCTGCGATTGCTAGAAGCCAGATATCCAATACCATTCCATCTCATTCTTTATCCAACATCTTGTCCTAATCAACTCGAATGATCCGCATCTATAATTAAAAGATACAACTTTAATAGTGTAATAGATAATAACTCGACGAACTGCACGTTAAAGTCCTATCGTCTACCCATACGATAGCCCACACATAAAGAAGACAGTCAAATACTAGACCATAGACCCATGTACACACGTCATTCATATAACACGTAAGCATATAATCCACGTATCATATAATTCATATCACACATGCCTCGGTTCGTCAAAATGTTCGACTCGGGATGTTTAAAACTGAAATAGAGTCAAAAATATGATTTATCGATCAATAATTGACTCAGTTTTATTCGTAAAATAAGCGACCTTTCGAAACAAAAGGATTTGGGTCTCGAAAGTATTTTTATTGAAAGCGTAATATTTTTCTGAGTCTGTATGCATTCGTTTCGTATTAAACGGACGAACGGTTTATTTATTATGAATAAAATAAGAATTAAATAGAATTAAATCAAATAATAATAATATTAATTGATTTTTAAATACCAAAATGAGATTTTTAAAAGCTCAAAAACAAATTTTGAGATTTATTTGAATTAATTATAAATAATTGTATTTTATTTAACTATTTATAAATAAAATTAATTCAATAAATTAACCAATTAATTAAATCTATAAATAATTAATTAAAAAAAATTATAAATAATTAAAACAAATATATATTTTTAAAAATAATAAAAGAAATATTTTTGGGAATATTAAAACAATTACGAAAATAATTTTTAGAATTATAAATAATCAGTAATTGATTTTTTAAATTAAAATAAATGATTTCCAAAAATTGAAAATAAATTTTGATTTATTTTGAAAAGAAAAATCAGAAACAGATTTGGTAAATAGGGGTTATCCCCTTCGCTGAATCAAACGGTGGTTTAAGGGGGTGTGGAGTCTCGCCGGGAAACGGGGAAGGTGACCGGCGTTTCGCCGGTTTCTGGAAAATTCCAGATTCCGGTCAAACGTCTGGCGACCTCCCGGACGTCCGGTGACCCCAAAACACGACCAAAACTCTCGGGTTTTGGTGCTAATAAGTCCCAAAGCACTCCAGAAACTCAGTTCTACTATCATCAATATCCAAAATCAAACCAAACACAATTTCCGATCAAAACCAAAGTATTTTCCGGTGAACTAATCGGAAACTTCGGTTTCTTCGATTCTTCAACCAAATTCAACTATTCTTATATCAATACAAAGCTAACAACATCCCTAATCTACTCAAACCATTAAAAACCATCAAGAACATCAATTCAAGCCGAAAAATCAATTCAAAAAAACTAAAACATCAAGAACTCGGTTAATTCGATTTGGGACTCAAACTAATCAACTAAACATACAAATCGACTCTATAAATGATTCTAAAGCTATTTGCAATCTTAAAAACAATCAACAATCAATGGAAATCAAAAATTGATTTCAAGCCAAGAACATCAAAAAACGATTTTACCAGAAACTCAACCTCGGATGCTAAAACTGGTATGAAATTGACGTGCTCGTTGAGAGGAGTGTTTTGGTTACTAGAACATCGGATTTGACTTCCTGAATCACCCAAAATCATTGATTCTTTGTTCTTGAATGAATTTCACCCCCAAATTCTTGATTTTCTAATTTTGCTTTTAATAAAAATAAAATGCAATAAAATAGAAAATTACACTATTTTTATTATCTGAAAATTAATACCCTTAAAATCAATTTTAGGGTGTTTTTATCCCCTAATTAAAATAATTAAGCACCAAAATTATAATTACGGGGAATAATTTTAAAAACAGTAAAATATAAAAGTCGTATCAAAATTTCCAAAAATTGCGAATAATTCGAAAATGCAGAAATACTGGGTATTTGAAATACGTATATTTTTATAAAAATAAAAACGTACATTTTGTGGACTTTGACGTCCCGGTGGGGTCCCGGTCCGTTTATTTTTGGAAAAACAGAAACACTTTCTAAATTAACATAAAATCCCGAAAACACATAAAATACATTCAACACACATAAAACGAGATAACACGAGTAACGCAAATAAACACTTTATACGAAAATAATGAAATAATATTCTGCCTTTCGAGAATACGGGTTTTGTTGATTTATCAAAACGATTATCGTTTCAAAAATTTTACGTCGGGACGCGTACGGCTCAAACCATAATCCGGATTGAAAAAGTTAAAACACGGAAAATGTCCGGAATTACCAGATTAGGTTAGGAAGGAGTTTTCGGAAGAGTTTCGGGTTGTAAAAATGCAAAAACGGTTGAAGTTGGACGATTCCCGGCTTAATAAAATAGTTTTATAATTACTCAGAAAATAATTAATAAATCCATAAATCCTTATAAAATTATATAACGATCCAAGAATTACCTGAAAAATACCATAATTAACTATATTTTATTCTGGACATATAAAAATTTGAATACTCAAAGAATATCATATATAAACATCCAAAACATCAATTCCAATTACTAGATAATTCACTGAAATTCACATAAATAATTCCAAATAATAATAATAATAATAATAATTGAAAATATAGAATATTACAATAACCTTCTGCTACTGGTTGTTTCTCTAATTCGTGGATGCAGGTATAGCCGTGGTTCACCCCAAATGTTGGACGCATCCTTGTCCCCCGGATAAGGATCCCCTACCAGATTGCTGGACAAGTGATCCCAAGCTTTTGGGTGCAAAGTACAGGATACTCCAAAGTCTCCCAACGAGGATACTTGTTGACGACAGAAACAGAGCTCCCAAAGCACACACCAGAATTTACCCCACATCCCCAATAAGGACATTCATTGACTACAGGAGGAGGTCTTCCGTCCAGGAATACCCCTGGAGGTCTCTGACCACGGACACCGCCTTCTTGTGGTTGCATTACAGGAAGGAATCCTTTAATAGACCTACAACAAATAAGTTAGTAATAGTAACCTCATTCCTCCTTGATGTATCCAAAGAACTCGTCCAAATAATATGTTAAGTTCATCTCAAGCCAGTTCCTTTAATAAGGGCGCGCCCTAACACCTCTATAGGTTATGGGCCAGCTCAAAAGATCATTCAAAAATCCCTTCACATAACAATAGGGCGCACCTTCTCATATCAATTTAAGAGGGCACGCCTTGATCATTCAAGTCATCAATCAACAAACTCCTTTTTATATATCATGAGGGCGCGCCTTATAAACTTAGAGGACGCTTCCTCAAGTCTTCAAGCTTTCTTTCCTCCTCATCAATCTGAGGAATCTTTTCCTTGCTAAAGCATTATCTGGGCGCGCCTTTAGGTCTTGGGGCTTTTCCTATTTTCACGATTTTGAGGGTGCGCCCGTTACATTTATAGCGAAAAGTACTTGCCTTATCTTTTCCTTAATTTTGGGCATAAATGTTCTAATTTTATCCAATTAACCCGATTTTGACCACAATACTCTTTATACCGAATTTTAGGTATAACACTAATAATGCTTTACCAAGAACATCTCCAATAAGGGGTGTCAATCAAAGTTTGTATAATTAAAACTATATTAATTTTTAAAATGTATTATTCAGTTTTTCAAATTTGAAAAAAAATAATTTTAAATTTTCATTCAAAATTGGGTCAGAGGGAGTAAATCTTAGATTTTTTAAGTAATCACAAGATTAGAATAGTTAATCAGTTATCGTATAGTTGGGTGCAGCTAAGGAGTTACTAACAGTTTTCAGGCTATTTTAGGATTATAAAAATGTTAATGAGTTGATCCCTTACAAAATATATAAATAATGGATGTCATAGATGCCATATGGTATGCGCTTCTGTAAATATTTTTAAAGTAATGCTTTACTAAGATCAACCTTCAAATATCCTATTATTTATAATTATTACCACCTAATAGTACTTATTTTGTTTCTCATGTTGTTTCTAGTATGAGTGAGTAATTTTGCTTATTTGGGCAGCTGTTAGGAATTCAAGTTCTATACCTCTCAGTGTTTATAGTTTTTATCTTGCAGTAAAGAATCCCAGAAGGATTTAAAAATTATAAAAGAATATAAATAGGAAAAAGAGGGATATTTGGAAAAAATAAATTAGAAATAAGTTAAAGAAATTTGGTCAAATCCCTTGTCTTTGGTACCAATATAGTAAAGAGTTGTCGTCTGATAACATAGTTAGCAGTTCTTATTAGACTTATGCCTATATATCAACATTTGCATTGAATTTGTAACCATTTAGTTAAGTATCAAGTAGTACTCTATCATAATCTTTTCAGGCCTGCTCTTTATTTATATATTATATTTATAGGCTTCCAGGAGATTATAAATATAAACGGATTCTTTTATTGATAAAGACACACACACAACTAGGTGATATTCGAGAGATCACCCACTCTCTACACTAATACCCTTCAACCTTATCCCTTGATACCTCCAACATACAGTTAATTTCTTTATTTATTTATAATCCTAACATTAGCTCATAATCCCTAAATTAAAGCTAAAATATTTTTATTCCCACCAAATCCTTCATTTCAAATCCGTAACTAATGCACAAATTAATTATTCAGATTTGTAACCAATTAAATATTTATTATGTTTATTATGTTGCCTAACATTATTAGTGCCGAAACTCAAGCCTTGTCCTCGAGGTTCAAATGACGAAAGTCCTCCATAATGATCTCACGTGATGTTCTCCTCGTAATTCTCATTGGACTTATTCACTTCAAGCTCGTCTCCATGCATCTAAAGGACTTGTAATTCCTTCTTCTTGCAGCACTGTCTTGGCCCATACTTTTCATCACAACGAAAGCACAAACCTTTCTTCCTTTTTCCTGTATTTAGGCTTCTGACAAATGCCGAAACTTGAAAGTAGCGGTTATCTTCGTATAGGGCTGAATTGGAGAGATAAAGGACACTGCGGAGAGTTGCCGAGCCACATTCCTTGAAAAATTAGTTCCATATGGGATGTCCTGATCCTTTGAAAAACTATTGCCACTTTGATAAAGTTGCATGGCCATGTTTTTATCCTCAATTTGTTATGTCATGCGCATCATCTTGGTCAGCCCCTTGGGGTCCATTACTCACAACTCAACACGTATATCAGGTTGAAGTCATTTTTTAAATACGATTTCCAAGTTGATTCAGATAAATCACTTAGAGAGGCAGATAATACCTCAAATTGACGACGAGATTCTCGCACTGTGTTAATTTGTTGCAGAGAGAATAATTGGTCTTGAAGAGCACCCTCTTGCGTGGATTGAAAACGTTCAATCAATTATTTTTTGAAATCTTCCCAACTGCAGAAAGGTCGTCGACTGTCCTCATAGTAGTACCAAGATAAAATTTCACCTTTCAAACATATTACAGCTAACCTGATCTTTTCTGTTGGTGAGAGATTATTGAGTTCGAAATAGCGTTCCGCGCAAAACAGCCAGCCTTCAGGGTTCACACCTTCAAAAACGGGCAATTCAAGTTGTCGCGGCATTCAATTCATGGTTTTATTGATGGTGGCAATCCATTAGGCATTTGAGTCAGTGGTTCTTTCTCTTTCCCACTATCAGAGGCTGATGGAGTCTCTTCATCTGGCTGTTTGGTGATGATGTCCAATTTTTTAACCAAAGCAAGAGTACTTTCTTCGAGATATGGTATTTTGTTTATATCATATTGAAGTTTTTCTATGTCTATTCGCTGAAACTCTGATCTCAATTCTCTAATATGGGCTTGCATTGCATCTAGCTTTTCCTTAATTTCGCCAACCTGATTTTCGACTCGTTTTGCGCCTGCCGTTGCTCCAAGAACAAAAGTGCTCTGATACCACTGTTAAAACCTTCCTATGTCTGGTCTTTATTTTTATAATATATATAGGCTGCCAGAAGATTATAAACATAAACGAATTCTTTTATTCATAAAGACACACACAACTAGGTGATATTCGAGAGATCACCCACTCTCCGCACTAATACCCTTCAACCTTATCCCTTGATACCTCCAACATACAGTTGCCATTTTTTTATTTATAATTCTAATATCAACTCATAATCCTTAAATTAAAACTAAAATATTATTACTCCCACCAAATCCTTCCTTTAAAATTCGTAACTAATGCACAAATTAATTATTCGAATTTATAACCCATTAAATATATATTATGTTGCCTAGCATAGTCTTGGGCTATGCTTTCTTTTAGTATGATGCTTTGTACAGGACTTTGTATCTAAATCTCTAACCAAATAGTTTACTGCGTAGTGATAAAAAAAAGTCTAATCAACATAAAGTCAACTCAAAAAGCATACTCCGGATGGTAATTTCCGTGCATGAAAATCTATAGATAAAAATAAAATGGATTATAGACAATATCTTGGACATTCGCAATTTTTTACTAACATATATGCATATACATTTAGGTCCTTACAATAGTCATCAGTCAAACTGTTGTGCTGTCATATAAACTATAAAGCAATCACAGTAATAATCTGTTTCAGTATTTTTGTACTACACTTTTTCACGAAAGTGGTGCTTCGTAGTTCTTATAGGACTTTATGTTTAAATTTTCACTTGATCAATAATCTTCTATGTAAAATATTATGAAAAATGGATGAATTAAAGGATTTGTTTTGGGACTAAATTCAGTTGTAGTGTGAAATTAGAACAAATAGTGTTCTCTCCAGATTTTTTGTACACAGTAGCATAAATTTAACTCAAAACTCTATGAGAAGCTTACAACATATGGTATTTCATTCTGCAAGGATCTTCATATCTTAGCTGACTATCGAATCTTTATATTATCGTATCGCCATATCTAGTACATTCTGTTTTCCATGTTAAAGACAATTATAGTATTTGGCATAAAAGCAAATGTGGATCTGAATGTTTGTTGATCATTGAGTTCTCATCATGTTGATCTGGTGAATCCCCAAAAAGGTGTTCAATACATAAGTAGAGGTTCTAATTAAGACAGACAAAACATAGAATGCTAGTAGACAAAATAAGATAACAGACTACAAGTCTGGGCCATAAAAATTTGGCTGTTACTCCAGCTGTCTAGGAGATAGGGACCATTAACAGGAGGATTTCTTGTTATTATATTTCCTTTATTACTCCCCTTCAAGCTGGTGAGTGAAACTCGATAGTGAAGCTCCCAGCTTGCTGCAATGATTAGTATGAAGTTTCACAGGAAGGGGCTTTGTCATGATATCTGCAACTTGCTCTGAGGAAGACACCTTTGCTGTAGTGATTAGTCCTGCCTTTAGCTGATCTCTGATATAGTGACAGTCAATCTCTACATGCTTCATTCGTTCATGAGAAACAGGGTTTGCTGCTATGGCTATGGCTGCTTGATTATCACATTTCAGCACTGCTGGTGGAAGGTTCTTCAGTCCCAAGTCTTTCAGTAAAGCAGTCAGCCAGGTTACCTCACATGTTGTTAGTGCCATGGCACGATATTCTGCTTCTGCTGATGATCTGGCAATAACATGTTGCTTCTTTGCTTTCCACGAGACAGGAGACTAACCAAAAAATATGCAATTCCTGTGGTAGATCTTCTTGTGACTGGGCAACTAGCCCAGTCACTGTCACAATAAGCTGTAAGTTGTGCAGATGAAGATGATGCCAGTAGCAGACCTTGATCAGGGGTACCAACTAAATATCTCAGCACCCTTCTTGCAGTTTGCATATGTACGGTTGTGGGAGCTTGCATGAAATGTGTTAACAGCTGAACCGAGAACAGTATATCTGGCCTGGTGATGGTCAGATATATGAGTTTTCCTAATAATCTTTGGTAAACACTTGGATCAGGAAGCAAGTCCCCTTTGTCTGGTGTGAGTTTCAGGTGACTATCCAGAGGTAACCGCAGAGGCTTTGAAGTAGTCATTCCAAATTCCTGTAGAATGTCAGCAGTGTATTTTTTTTGGGACAAGAAGAAGCCAGCTTTGGACCTGTCAATTTCAATTCCCAAGAAGTAGTGAACTGGTCCAAGATCCTTCATGTGAAATGAGCTGGACAACATCTGCTTCAGGTAATTTATCTGTGCATCACAGTTTCCGCAAATCAACAAATCATCCACATAAACAAGTATAAGTGTGACTTTAGACTCTGTGTGAAATACAAAAAGACTGTGATCAGATTTTGATTGAATGTAACCCAGGTTGAGCAAGGTTTGAGAGAGTTTATGGAACCATAGCCTTGGTGACTATTTCAAGCCATAGAGAGACTTCTTCAGTCTACATACCAGATTGTTATTTTCATCATTCAAGGTGGCTATTGACTGAGAGTTAATTCTACAGCCTTTGTAGAAGTAGCCTTGAGGCATTTTCATGTATATAGTTTCATTCAATTCCCCATGAAGAAAAGCATTGGACACATCCATTTGTAATGTGATCCAATCCTTCATGGCAGCTACAGCAAGTAGAGCTCTCACAGTGGTCATCTTGGCCACTGGTGCATAGGTTTCAAAGTAGTCTTCTCCATATTTTTGCTTGTACCCAAGGGCAACCAATCTAGACTTGTGTCTTTCTATCTTACCATCTGGAAGATATTTGGTTTTGTAAATCCACTTACACCCTATTGCTATTTTACCAGGTGGTAGAGTTGTCACTTCCCATGTGTCATTCAGTTCTAGGGCTTCTAACTCACTGTTCATAGTATTGATCCAGCACTCATACTTGACAGCTTCTTTAAATGTCACAGGGTCTGCTGCTTTGTTTAGCTCAGCAAGCAAGCAAGTGAATTCAGGTTCAACAGATGTGTAAGCTAGGTTGGTGATGTGAGGTGCATAAAGAGGTTTGGTAATGTAGTCTTGATACCTGACAGGTGGTTTATGTTGTCTCGAGGATCTCCTGACTGGTTGGCTTGCTTGAGATTCTGTAATTGGTTCCTGATTATCTAAGGTGTTGGTGGTTGTATTGTCAATTTCAATGGTTGAAGGCTGATTTGAGAGATCAGACTCACTGGGTTCCGGTAATATAGGGAAAATCATGTCTGTAGAGTGGATGTCAGGTGGTTGTGTGTTTGTTATTTGAGGCAGAGGTAACATGTATTTTTCTATGGAGTTATTGTTGAAGGGGAAGATCTGTTCTTTGAAGGTTACATCTCTGGACACAAAGGTTTGTTTGTTTAGTAGATTGTATAACCTATAACCCTTTTGACTCACAGGGTATCCCAAGAACACACATGGAACTCCTCTAGGGGAGAATTTGTCTGAAGTGAAGGCTGGATTGTAAGCAAAACTCAGGAAACCAAATACTCTCAAATGATCATATTCAGCAGGTTCTTTGTATAAAGTCTCATAGGGTGTTTTGTTTGCCAATACAGTTGTTGGTAGTCTGTTAATGAGGTGAACAGCAGTGAGCACACAATCTCCCCAAAAGGATAAAGGCAGGCCAGCTTGAAACCTGAGAGCTCTGGCCACTTCTAGGATATGCCTGTGTTTTCTTTCTACACGGGCATTTTGTTGTGGTCTTTGAACACAAGATGTCTGATGTTTTATTCAATTTTTGGAAAAGAATATCTTACACAAACTTGTGTTAAACTCAAGGGCATTATCTGACCTAATTGTTTTAATAGTGGTGTGAAAGTGTGTGTGCACATACTTCAGGAATGTCTCCAGGGTAGCAAGACTGTCAGATTTATGCTCTAGAAAATAAATCCAAGTATTCCTACTATAGTCATCTACTATCGTTAGGAAATACCTATATTTACCCTTAGTGCATACTTTGTAGGGGCCCCAGATATCTATATGTATAAGATCAAACTTGGTAGTAGCATGAGAATCACTTAAACTAAATGGCAGTTTAGTGAACTTAGATAAAGGACATGTAACACACACCTTGTTTTGCTGAGCACCAGTTGCAGTAATAGCTTTAATCTGTCTGATCTTTTCTACTGGAGCATGGCCAAGCCTGCTGTGCCACAGTTCCAAGCTATTTCCTTCAATCACTGAGCTTTGACAAGAGTTATTGACCGGAGAGTTTGTTGTGGGTACATTACCAGAATTCACATTCCCATTGCGAAGCCATTCTGCAGGTACAGCCTGAGCAAAGTGGTTTATCAGATAATATAGCCCATTTCTGGCTCTTCCAATGCCTTGGACCTGCTTACTGTCAGAGTCCAAAATAATGCAGTGAGACGTCTGGAAGATAACTTGCACTTTGCTGTCTTTCACCAATCTTTGAACTGAAAGGAGGTTGTGTTTGAAGTGAGGAACACATAAAACCCCTTTCAATTTCATTCCATTATCCAGATTTACTTCTCCAGAATGAGTGATTTTTTCCTGATCTCCATTTGGAAGGTTTATGGTTGTCTGACTGCTAACAAGTGAGGTTTTTGACAGATTCTGAAGGCAGTGTGTCATGTGATCTGACGCTCCTGAGTCAATAATCCAATCATTGCTCAGGGCTGTCACAGTGTTGCAGTGCACCATCCCAGAGAAATGGTAATCAATCTCTTCATCTGTTTCAGACCCTTTAGCTTGCTGCATAAGTTGAGGCATCATTTTGGCTAATTGTTCCAATTGATGAGGACTGAAACCAGCATATTCACTGTTTGATGTTTTCATATTTGCAGCCAGTTTTTGGTTGTTTCTTTGGTTTGAATTCCATCTGGTGTTATTGAACTGTTTGGTTTTAGAGGTGGATAGGTTTTGTGGATTTTTTGGGTGCCATTTGGGGTAGCCAACAACAGTCCAACACTTGTCTCCTCTATGGCCCTTCATCCCACAGGCAGTGCATATTATGGTTTTATCAAGATTTGCCCTGCTAAACATAGCAGCTATTTCAGAAGTGTCACTGTTTAGGCTTAACAATTCTCTCTGTGCTTCCTCTTGTTGTAAAGTGGAGGAAGCACTCTCAACTGAGGGTAGAGGGTTCTGCATTAACAGGTGGCTTCTTTGAGGGTTGTAGGTTTCATTTAGTCCATTTAGAAATTGAAAGAGTTTTGTTTCTTCTTTTTGTCGGTGAATGGTTTTTAGTAGGGTTTTGGTTTCATTAGTGGTTGTGGTTAAGATGGGTAAGATATTCATGGCATCTAATTCCTCCCACAATACTTTCATAGATGTGTAATAGTCATTGACAGACAAAGAATTTTGTTTGAGTCCATACAGATCTCGATTCAGTTTGTATTTTCTCGATCCATTGGCAACAGAGAAGCGTTCCTCAAGGTTAGACCAAATATCTCTAGCACTAGTCATAAACATAACAGACTTTTTAATGGAAGAAGACAAGTTATGAGTTATCCAGGGTATTACCATATTGTTGCAGGTCTCGTAGAGATCAGCTTGAGTAGCATCGTCTATAGGTTGTGTTGTAGATCCAGTGACAAATCCCAGTTTCCTCTTTGAAGACAAGTTGATTTCCATTGAGCATTTCCAGGCTCTGTAATCAGCAGATCCCTGTAGCTTGTCGACTTGAATAGATGTCGGAGTATCAGATGGGTGTAAGAATATTGGGTTTAGCATATCTTGGTACGTTATACGTCCAGCTGCCATTTTTGAGAAAAGGAAGATCTGATTTCGATATTTGAATAGAACTCTTTAAGAAATAAGATTTGTTATGGGATCTTGAAAGGTGTTGTGTTTTAACAATTCATTCCAGATTTGCAGATGTGAAGCTCTGATACCATAAGACAATTATAGTATTTGGCACAAAAGCAAATGTGGATCTGAATGTTTGTTGATCATTGAGTTCTCATCATGTTGATCTGGTGAATCCCCAAAAAGGTGTTCAATACATAAGTAGAGGTTCTAATTAAGACAGACAAAACATAGAATGCTAGTAGACAAAATAAGATAACAGACTACAAGTCTGGGCCATAATAATTTGGCTGTTACTCCAGCTGTCTAGGATATAGGGACCATTAACAGGAGGATTTCTTGTTATTGTATTTGCTTTATTACATGTACTAATGGAGTAAAAGTATAACAGTACTTAATTTCCTGATTTAACCGGTCATTATTAACAAAGAAGGAAACTGAGAAGAATCCTTTACTTAATTTTTATATTATATTTATAACGAATAACAAGTTTTAAAGTCCTAAAGCAAATGTAATATGATTACCAGTTACCACTACTTGGTGTTAGGTTTGAAAATCTATTATCTATCTTTATAGACTCTTAATTGATAGGTAATTAACATCTTTCTATTTTGTTATTAGTGTAATGACAAGATATAAGCTGAGGGTTTCAACCCCTAAACTATAATTTAATGCCCATATATTATTGCAGAATCAGTTTGTAGAACATGGCTCAGTCTGGTGTTTTAGTTGAAACTCCTGCTTCAATGATAGAAGCTTTTACCTGATATCCATCCTTTCTTTTGCAGGACAGCATAAATAACTAAAAGCTAAGCGGCACTGAGCAAGTACGTTTTTATTAACATCAGACTTGTTGAAGTCCTTGTTTTGTGCATTTTATCCAAGAGGCAGAAACTATATTAATATGTTTTTAAGTATCAAAAGTTTGCTATTACATCTCTACAGTGGATGGCTGAATGGATTGTGCTGATGTTTTGTACTTGAGATCTAAGCGGTAGAGCCTAATGTCTAGTATTTGCTAGTAATATATCCCTGAAATGGATGGATTTGTCACTCATATTAACATGTACTATTACTGTCTGTAGTTTTTTTAATCATTGCTGAAGGATTAGTAAAAGCTCCTCTCTGCTGCTCCCTCTTTATAGGGGAGAGCAAACCTCGGATCGGTTCGGTTTTTAGATAAAACCGGAACCAGAATCAGAAGTATTCGGTTTTTAAAATTAAAAACCGCAACCGCAACCGCAACCGATCCACCGGATCGGTTTCGGTTTTAAAAACTCTGGATCGGTTTATATCAGTTTGGTTTCGGTTGAAAAACCGGTTAAAAAATGTATTGCATAATAAAAAAATAAAATAAAATAAATAAGTAGTTCTACAGTCCAAACTTATCGTTCAAGTTAAAAACATACATAGTTCATTAAAATACAAATTCCAAAAAGATTACAATATACAATTCATAAAAGTGGGAAACTAAAACTAGATGGGAGCTAAAACTGATGAGGTCCCAGGCTCCAGAAATGCAAAAGTACAAAATCAATATACATGCATGGACTCTGGACAAACCACCAGTAAGCTTTCACTGCACTATAACTAAATAATTCTTTGAAGTAGTAAATTGGTTCCCATATGATAAAAGATTTCAGTCAATTAGGATCGAAAGATATTGCAGCATATTTATAAAAAGATGAAAAAGTCTGCTTTCCATTCAAACTATTGGCTTACTAGGCTAGCACAAAAACATCTTTCACTTACTAGAAAGTAACACATGCATCTACTTCACGAAACATGCTAATCTTACACTAGGAAAAATGTACATTTGGGTTTTTTTAAATTTATATGAGCTCTTATACATATCATATGCTCTTACATTTGGGTTCTTGGAAAATCTACTTCCATGATCCGACAAAAAACCAAGTACAGTGATGCATAAAACTGTCTGCTGCTATTGTCACAATGTTAATTAATTTGATATTTTATATGTACACATATATTTTTTAATTATATATATATATATATATTTAAATAATCGGTTCGGTTCGGTTTTCCTCAGATCGGTTTGGAACTAAAACCGGAATCGGAAAATTATCATCGGATCGGTTTTTAAACTTTTCAGTTTCGGATCGGTTCGGGTTTTTGCGGATCGGGTTTTGCGAATTTTACCGGTTTCGGATCGGTTTCGGTTTTTGTTCGGTTTTTTGCTCAGCCCTACCTCTTTATACTCCCTCTGCTCCCTATTCATGTAGTTTTCAAATATTAAATATTAATAATAATATTAAATATGAATATCTTAAGATTTTAATATTAAATACTAATTTAATAATAAATCATACTCATCATGTAATAATTCAATATAATGATATAAAATATGAATATTTTAAAATATTCATATTTTATATTATTATATTGACTTATTATATGGTCAGTATGAATTAATAGGATACCTGTACCCCCGGTATACGTGCACCCTGCTGTGGTAATCCCAACTGTAAATCCACATCATTCTCTCCCATCCCCTCGACTGAAATCATCTGAAATATGTCCGGCTCTGGGGCATGTACTGGTATAGGAGGCAACACTGGTGGTGGTGGTAGCTCTGGCTCAATCTCCGGTATAAACTGATGCTCTACCGGTAGTGGGATCATTGGCTCAAAGAACTCAAATGGATCAAACATCTCTATAGGGTCATGGACTATCCCCTGAACTGGAGGTATTGGCTCCTGTGGCAATGGTGGTGGAGGTGGAAGAAGAGGAAACATGAACTCAGATACTGGTGGAATAACTGGTGCTACTGGCCCGGTGACAATACTCTCAGAAGAAGCTGAATAACCTGACGACGTCATCTGATAATATACCAAAGAAAGAAGAAAAGTCACTAAACAATCCTAAAACTTATACTTTCCTATTCTAATCTGATCTAAATCCTAACACCACTCTTCCTATTTGACTATTCATATCCTATGTGATCTTCCTATCTTATCTTAATCCTAATGTTCTTATTTTCAGGGACCAAACCTATAGCTCTGATGCCAAACCTGTAACGCCCTCCAGACCCGGGGTATAAAACTGGGGGTTACTAGCTAATCACCAAACCTGTATAATCTGATTAACAAATAATAAAGAAATGAATCTAAACCCCTTTAACACTAACCAGGATCTTTTTAGGTTGAAGTATGAAAACAAGAACCACTACTACTTTATTACAAACCAAATTCAAAATCTTACAAACTCTCTTTATTACAAACCATTGTCTAACCAGTTTTAAACTAATTTCATCTTTTATTCAAGCACACACACAAACACTAATTATCTACACTCCACCTGTTCGGGCAACTCAAAGCTTTCTTCCTGGATTGGGATCAACACCTTGGGTATGAGAGGATCCCGAGGCTTGACCCGCTTCTTTACCACTCGAGTCCTGATGGGTTTCATATTACCTCTTAACTGAAAATAATAAGGTGAATAACAACAAAAAGGGGTGAGCCAAAAATTGCTCAACAAGTCCGTAAAATATAAACAGTGTTAAAGCAATTTAAGTGAATCGATAACATGGGTATATCTGCAAAGATATAACCCCGTGAGAGTAGAAAGAAGGCCATTATTGGCGAGTACAAACGACTAAACTAGACACAAGTTCGCATCTATACCCTGCTGATCAGCCAGGATACAGTGCATATCTATATCCCACTATATAGATCCCGTCGGGCACCCAGGCACTACGACCCATCTCAAGGATGCGGTTATGTCCCGGTCCTTAGGATTAAGTAAACTTAATCCTCAAAGTAATACTATCCAGTCCATGGAATAGCAACCGGAACAATCAGTATGCTTTGATATATTCTAATTGTTATTCCCAGTGGACTAACAATGAGATTTATAAAGGGGGGGTTGAATGTAAATCTCAAAACTTTTTCAAGTTTTGAGCAGTTTCTAAGGCTAAGTGTTTTTTAGAGCAAGTGTGTGTGAATTGCTTGAAACTAATGCAGACAGATATATATTCAAACACAAATGTAAAGAACACAGAGAACTTAAAAACTTTTCTGGTGGATTTGTTGTTCCACCAGAGATGTGTTATTTCAGAAAATTTGTGATTCAAAGAATTAAATCACAGCTGCTTCCTAGTACAAACTAGATGATTTTCTCTCTGGATTTTTCTAAACAGCTCTGGAAAATTCATATCTAATTACTAGCTGCTACTTGGTTTATATATCACCAAGTTTACAAGTGAAGACAAAACTGTAAAATACAATTAAAAAGGCTCTTCACATGTGTAACACCCCCAGATCCGGGGTCGGGGATCCGGGTCGTCACGAGTTCCATTTCCCTTAATAACACCCAATCTTAATAATTACTCAACTACTCTGTACTGTGACCCCACAATAAACACACACCACACGTTATAGTCTCAGAGATGAACATCCAAAAATAACCACAAGTCATTTTATTCCACAATTATCTGCCAATACACCTTAAAAGGTTTTCTGAATAAATTTACATTTATTTGCCATTATTACAATTCATAAATATAAATAAATCTGGTACATCAAAAGTTGAAAGCCTAGCCTATTGGTAGTTCCTACCTCAGCTACGGCGGCATCAATGCTTCTAGAAAACTGCGGAACGTCTCCTAATCGCTTGCGAATCGGGAGCTTGGTTCTGTTCATCTTTTCTATCTGTTGTTGTGTGATGAAAGAAGAAAGCAAGGGTGAGCAGCAAGCCCACCAAAATAATATGTATAATGATTAATAGTATATGAGCCTTCTCATAGTACTCATGAAAGTCTTGGTCAAAAGAAATGAACCAAGTTGATATCTTAATGCGATGAAGTCGCAAAATATTCAGTATATATATATATATACTTTTCAAAATCTTGGAAGTCCTCTTCCATACATAATATACACAGAGTTCCAGTTTATAATTGTATAAAAATATTGTTGCAAGGTGATCTCATATATCTAACCTTGTCTCAACGTTTTTTTCTGAAAATCTTTGTCATGCATAAGATAATCATTTACTAGATATAAGTTTAAAAGATGAAGTTACAAGATACTCCAATATACTTATATCTTTTCCAAATACTACTTGAACTACCACCATTCAAGTTATAATTAGTTTCAAAAGTTCATCACGTAGATGAGACTACAAGACCAGATTTGAATAGATTAAATCTTTAAAATATCATCAAAATAAAATGAAGTTACGAGATACTTCATTTGATGCAAACATCATTTTGAAAACTTGACCCTGCCAACACTCAACAATCGCCCAGCCGTAGCCTTTCTATCGAAGTGCTCTGGGTAGTGTTGCAGAAATATCCAATTGGATGATGAACTCATTACGGGAGTTTGCCGCGCCAGGAAGACCACTTACGATGATCAGTCGTAGTAGTACAACCCCACCATTTTCTACATGTAGAGGAGAACCTGTCGGATTTACTTGTCAACCGAACACTGAACTCCTAAGGAATGGACCGCCTTAGCGGAACTTCCAGGCCATTTGGGCCAATATAATAAGGCTGGGCCGGCGCCACTCGACCACTTACGCCACTCCTAGTTCAGATGAAATCCATGACTCTGAAACGTAAAGCTCGTTCCCCCTTTCCCCAAGTAGAAACTTGTTGATACGGCTCCACCAAGAAGTCGTATCTAGTTGGAAAGGAGAACTCACCGATATTTCCCAGGCGATGCTTGTTAATGGATTAACTTGTTCCAAGAATTTTACTTCCCGAGTGTTGGGTAAGTAATCGATTCATTTAACAAAACAGCAACCTTGTTGCGAATATAAAACACACCACAGAGCCGGATCCCTCAGGTTTTGAGCGAGTATTTAAATCCCCTTCGAAAAGAGGATCTTAAATATAAAAATGAGTTTTGGGATCCGCTCTAACTTTTAAAAATCATTTTGAAGACTCGCAAAACATTTTTAAGAATGTTTGGAGTGATGCTGATTTAACAAAATAAATCAGTCCCAATATATTAGAAAATATCTGAATATTATTGTTTAAATAATATTCCCATAAAGAATAATCTTTATAAAAATAATTGAAGTAGAAGTTTTAAAACTTATACTTGAAATGAATATTAAATAACCAAAGATATACCTATACGAAAGTACTATCTTTATTTGAATAATCAAAAGTGAGTTTGATTATCGACACCTTATTCTTTAATAAAATAAAGAATATATCTCAGCAAATAATCGGAGTCATAGATCCTCAAATGAATATTCAAATAATATTCAATAAATAAAATAAGCTGAGTCATAAGCCCTCGAATGAATATTCGAAATAATATTCAATAAATAAATAAGCTGAGTCATAAGCCCTCGAATGAATATTATAAATAATATTCATTAAATAAAATAAAGGAGTCATACATCCTCAAATGAATATCCAAGTAATATTCAATAAATAATATAAAGGAGTCATAAGTCCTCGAATGAATATTCAAGATAATATTCATTAAATAAAATAAAGTTATCGAATAAACCTTATTCGATTAATAGTTTTGAAAACTATAACCATATATTTATATAAATATATATGTATATATATACATATATACAAAATCTACTCGGGATCCTCGACTCCCGGTTTAGAAAATATTTCTACCTTTTGGGTCCCTATACTAAGGGTATATGCAAGTTACCGCTATCCTCTAGCATATGTATTATCAACTGAATCAACAATTATATATGGAAAGAATATGAAACAGGCATGCATATATATACCATAGCAGCATGCTTCAATATATTACAACATTTGCTAATATAAACATCATGCATCTATCGCAAGATAATGCATATACATATATACATCACAACAACAGTATAACGGGTAGAAAACTTGCCTGAGCGACTGGGGGTTACGAATGGCTCGGGACGAGTCTGGTAACCTATAAACAACAAGTAAGTTGGAATTAAACCAAAGTCACTTGTAAATCTATACTTTAACTAACTTAGACTCTAACGCTTGTTTTGCGCTTACTGATTCTCTTAAGTCACTCGAGTACCCTCGGCTCCACCATTTTTAATAATTTAACCTTTATGAGTTTTAAGGCGATTCCTTCGCGAGTGTCTTACCAACTGCCTAACACACTTACCATAAATGTTTCATACATTAATTAACCCTTTTTGGTCTTTAACCTATGTTTCAAAGTAAGGCGAGGGGAAAAGTTTCGTTCGCGAAACGCCGTTACTTGAAACGGTTGTTTCTCCTAAACCGTGCATCGGAATCGAACGAACTACATATCAAAACGAAGCTCGTAACATGAGCTATCTAAACATGGCAGTGGTCATAATCTAGCAGGGGGTTCTCGGGTCCTAATGTTATGCACAAAAACAGTCCAAAGAAAATCGGACGTTACGACGGCTATGTTTACGCGATTACCAATGTTTAAACTACTCCAATTAACCACCAACCAACTCATAACCATCAATACAACAAAACTTCACCTAAACCATACCACATCAGTCCATAATCTCCAAGGTTTTCAACTCAAACAACCACAATCAAGACCTATGAACTATAATCAAGCTTCAATTACCAAAACACTTCCAAATCAAACCAAACTACTAATAATCACAATCCATGCTTCTCATTTCACAACACCAACCATTAAACTTACTAACAAATAAAGTAAAGGCTAGGGTTTGAAGTTTATACCTTCCTTGGGAGGTGTTAAGTTGCTAGGAAGCCTTAGGGAGCCTCCTACAAGCTTGATATTTCCAAAGAAATCAAGAACACAAAGTTAGGCTTTGAAGTTTCTAAAAGTCCGATTTAAAGAACTGTAAAAATGAGGGTCTTACCATGATTATTTGGACGAGACTTGTGAACAAGAGTTGTAGGCCATCTCAATACCTTTCCAATGAGCTATAGAACACAATATTTGAGTGAGAAATGAAGGAGATACAGTAGTTTTAGTGTTCTGGTTCTGTTTTGGCCGAGAGCATGAAGAACAATGCCTTGGTTTCTTTTTGATTTTGATGAAAAATGATTTGCTTGGCTTGGTTGGTTTGATTTTTGTGTTTGTTTTAGTAAATTACCTAGTTGCCCTTGATTTTGTGTGGTTAAAAAGCCACCACATCTCCTTCCTTCCCATGTCATGCTTGTGTCATCCTCATGATGTCATCCTCCCCTCCTTGTCCTCTTTCTATTGGTTGGATGACATCATCCCCACTAATCCCCTTGATTAACTTCCTAATCGTTTGCCTAATGACCGCTGATCTGTTATACGGTTCGCTTAACTTTCATTTTCGTTTATCGTTTGAGGGATCATACCCGGGATCTTATTACTTAGGTTCCCTTAACCTTTCTCAATATATTATATTCCTTTTATGATCCTCTCCTATAATCCTTTAATTTAAATCCTTTTTATCCTGTTACCTTTTTCTCAAATCTTTCCGTATCAAGTGTATTTCCGGGAAAAATCAAATTGTTCGGATTTGGATTCTGACGATCTTTACATACACTTATATCCCATATAAAGTACTAATAAAATCTCAGAATATCCATATCAGAACCCCTACATAGTGTGGCATGAAAAGTTTTCTCATTCAGCAAAAACACTATTCATAAGGGTTTCAAAAATTTCCCAAAAATTGGGGTTATTACAGTCTCCCCTCCTTAAAAGGATTCCGTCCCGGAATCAGATAGAAAGTGAATAGGGATACTCTCTTAGCATTGCACTTTCTAATTCTCGAGTAAATTTTCCCACATTGTGGTTCTACCATCAAACTCTTACTAGTTTGATAACCCTTCTCCTAAGCACTCGTTCCTTTTTACTCTATACCCTTCCTGGTTGCTCCATATAGGTTACGTCTGGTTGCATGTCTATGCGCTCATATGCCCCTATTTGTCTGGCATCCGAATTACACTTCCTTAACATTGATACGTGGAACACGTTATGAACTTGCTACAGGTTCGGGGGTAGGGCTAGCTCATATGCTAACTTCCCAAACGTCTTAATATATCCAAGGGTCCAACAAATTGTAGACTTAGCTTTCCTTTCTTTCCGAACCTCATCAATCCTTTTCAAGGGTTTCCAAGGGGATACCTATAACATTACTAGGCCCCCTATTTCATACTCTTTGTCCTTTTTGAGTCAAATCAGCATACCTCTTATGTCCATCTTGGGTTACTACCAGCCGTCCTCTGATTAGATCTATTATATCCCTGGTCCTTTGGACTACTGCGGGTCCGAGCATCTTGCGCTCTACAACTTCATCCTAACATAAGGGAAATCGACATTATCTTCCCTCAAGGATCTCATAAGGTGACACCTCGATAATGACATATGATCTATTGTCGTGATATAACTAAATCCGCGTTAAGTGATCATTCCAAATTCTTTCAAGTCTATTGCACAGACTCTCATTATAGCGTTTAGCATTAGAGCTTTTGCTTCTCAATACCCATTCTTTTCTAGTTCGTAATCGCTACAACCTTCCGTTCCTAATATTATACTAGTTATACTTTTGCTCGTTAGCGTTCTATAACCTTTTAATGACCACGACAACCTTAGTATCACGAATGTGTTTCCATTCCGCATACTACCACCACTTTATTACTCCTTTTTCAGTTGTTTCTATTTTCCAAAATTTGATCAATCAAATAGAAGTAAAGGAATTTGTTGAGAGATCACTATGATCATGAACACTTGTTATATTGCATAGTTAGTACAGAAGGTGGCCAGCCTTTAGTACTTGACAAGCAATTAAACAATAGATGGTATCCTACTAGGCTTCTATCACACAGATAGATAGTCATTCGGCAATACCTCCCCTTCTGGAAGGGTTGTTCTTCTCAGATTACATGAAATGAAAAGAAGAGAAAAGAACGAACTGAAGAGAATTGTATATATAAAAAAAAATATATACTGCCACAAAATATCTGGCTTGGAACCTACCTCTGAATTATAGAGGTTTGTTATAGGAGAACAAAACCTAAACGTATTTATATCAGCATCAAGTATTATAGCATCGTATTTCCCATGCCTAAATATTTCTATTCCGTTCATCATTCTATGGACCCATGCTCTTCCTCGAGCTTATACACAATCACCTTTGAAACTCCCTCGACATCGAAAATCGAATCTGGGATCTCATTCTAGACCTCATCGTTACTAGAACCCATTTCTATACCGCAACCTTCTTCGTATAATAATACGACTCTCTATTGATAAAAAAGAATAAATATTCACTAGGTAGATACTCTACTTAATTAGTCTATCAATGATAACTTATACACTACCACGACCCGATTAGTGGTACTCAATCTCAACATCCATTCCAATACAACTCTCACGGTTGTAATCAGCTCGTTACTCGCAGAATCATTGCTGCCTTACTATGGTCCACCACTGACCCACTGTAGTCATTCATTTTCCATGAAGTTTTAATATCTAACCATACGGAGTCCATTCATATCATATCGAATTCTTCTAAGGAGGTAACATGATCACCGTTCTTGATTCATGAAGAACACTCCTGATCCTGACGTACATTCATGACGTGAAGCAGATAAAAATTGCAAAAGAGGTTCAATCAAAGCAACGATAGCAGGTTAATACCATTCTTAATCATATGCCTTAAATAGAAGACTTAACTCAAAGGTTCGTCTAGTCCTTTTGGAAACATGGTCCTGGCTTATCCCAAGATAGGACCTCCTAAGATAGATAGCCCGTTCATGGCGATTACACGAATTAAACTTTTACCAACTACTATTACGGTTGGGTATTGCACAGTCATCAGAAGGAATGTCAATCTTCCAAACCATAATACAACCTTCACAGTTTTAACCATCATCACTGTATTCCTCTGGCACAAGCGCCTATAATTATCCTCTTACCTTTAAAGTGTCGGCCACCTCTTTGGCCTTTCCTGATATTAAAATTTCCTTATAGTCAATGTCATTTTAACCACCTCCAAATAAATTTTCTACCTTATTTCAATCACTGCTTTTGTGAAGATGTATTCCTTAAAATCTGATGAGTAAAAAAAATAAAAAAAAAATAAAAAAAATATCACCATTTTTCCATAAGTTATTGCCTCAATCTTTAGAGGCTAATCACTGTCAAGACTGACTCTTAATCATACTTAGAACATCTTTTATCTTAAGTCCTAATTGCCCTGAACAATTTCGACCATTACTGGTTCGATCCATACTTTCTCGTGGTTTAACACGTGCCCCACTTGGCAACATTATAATTACGTCATATTTTCTTTATCAACATTTCTATTCTTGAGAATTTTGAATATTACCTTTCTCCTTGTAAAACCTCTAAGGTTATCCTTCAATCGTTCCTCCTGTATTCCCTAGATACAGGGCATATCAAGATACCATTTATTAATACCAGAATCATTGTCTATATACTTCTGAAAAATTTCTCCACTGATTCTTAAAGGTTGTTGTTACCTTAACCCTTTCCCAATCATTCTGTCAAAACTCATATTGTCCCTATTAAGGGTGAAATGCCAACCTTTATGCATTCCCCTAGGATTCATTTTAAGTTACCGATGTTCTATCCTTAATTCCACCTTTAAAAGGTACCTGCATCCTTCCATGGATAAATCAAGTCATATATCCCTGATAAGGGTGTCTTATTCAATCATTTCCACCTCGATAGTCTATACCGAATTTCACAATAGCATCCTCATTCAAGTTAAGGTCAATCCACATGGCCTCCAAAAGATAAAAATGGTTATCCGCTTTTCTTTCCTGATTTGGTAATGATCACATGGATGATCTGGAAGATATTGGTCGTGTTCAACGTGAACTTCTTCTTAATAAATCCTTATTTACTTTTGTTGTTTATCTCAACAGTCATCTCAATGTTGGGATATCTTTCATACCTGGCGTCTCCCTTCCTGGGTATCAAGCCACCGGTCTTACACTTCACATTCTTGAAGGTCACTTCCTTCATCCAATTTTCCTAATTTCTTACTTCCTTGTCTCCTCAGTCTATCCGCGTCTCAATATTTATCCTTCGAACTATCTCAAGGTTTTCCTCGAATCCTCCCAACTTAAAGGGGATAAAATATACATAACTCTTATGCCTTCAACCATCAATTTTAACTCATGGTGAATCACCCTCATCCTGACGATTACATACTCTTCTATTTCTATTTCTACGAGTCTTTAGGGTTTCCTCATACCCAACTCCCTTATCATTCCTCAAACTCTCTTGCCTTTATATTCCTTTCTCTTATCGTTATTTCATGAACCAACACAACATAAGCATTGATTTCAAACATCCCGTCATTCTGGATTCGTGTCTTCAGAACGAATCTTGATAACTTTTACAACTTAGATTCATAATTCATCATACTCGTCTACCTTTGTTCTGGCTCTAAAGCTTTTACACTATTCCATAACCTTGGGAATTACTTTCCCGGAAACAATTGGCTGAACTTTAATCAGTTTATTATAATCTCTTGCTCCGTGCCTTCCTTGGCCTTTCACCAGCAGGTGGTCTCTCTCTTAGGAGGGTGAGTGATAAAAACAGTCTTTTGTGATTCGTCAATCATTTAGAATCTCAAATGATTCCTATATTTCCTTTAGCCAGGCTCTTGCCTCGACTAGGTCAACCTGTTCCTTGGAACTCTGAGAGCTTAACGATTTAAAGGTCATGAAAGAATTTCCTGCCGCATTGTCCCCTCAGGGTGGTGGTTGGGGATAATAGTCTAAGTTCTGTCTAGACAGGTCCATAAATTGCCATATAGGAGTACCGTCTCGGGTCTCCTTTCCTTACTCGACTTTCTGTTTCCTTAGTACGAAATGTTTCAACCTTCTCCCATAATCGGGGTTATCTTATACATTAAAAACCTTGTTTTCCACTCTATTATGTTATGGGTTCTTTCTTTCTTGATGGCAACCTCCCTGACTATCACACTCTGGGTTTGCCCTAAATCCTATTCCTCAAACTATGGCTCTCATCTAAGTTCTCATCCTTAAGCTCTTGAACTTTCGGAACCCAAATTCTATAGGAATACCTCATTATTCCCTTATCATCTTTCTCAGTATTAATCTCATATTTATTTGTTGGCTCTCTGCCTTCATTCATCACCTTTTTCTGGCACAATATGCTCTTTTCCAATAATTCGGTCTCTATTGCAATCTCAAACAGCTTTTCGGTACCGGCTCCGGTTACCTTCACTACTATTTCCATTTTCCCAAAATCTCTTATCAACTCTCCCAAAGACATTATCATCTTGAGTCTCTCCTTTTTACTAATGGCATCAGCCACCACATTGGCTTTCCCCGAATGATAAAGAATCTCCCACTCATAACTCTTGATTAGCTCTAACCGCCTCCTCTGGCGTATGTTGAGCTCTTTCTACGTAAAAAGGTACTAGAGCTCCTATGGTTTGTGTAAATCTTGCACTTCTCTCCATACAAGTAGTGCCTCCAATCTTTAGGGAAAAAAACTATTGCCACGAGCCCAAGCTCATGGGTGGGGATATCGAATTTTATATTACCTTAACTATCTTGACGCAGACGCGATTATCTTGCTGTGCTAAGAAGCACCCTAATTCCTTATGCGAAGCGTCACTTACAAATCACAAAATCTCCTTTTTCCATCCGGCAACGCCAACATAGGGAACGTCACCAACCTTTGCTTCGGTTCTTAAAAGTTTTTCTCGCATTTCTCTGTCCATTCGAACTTCTCAGTCTTACGAGTAAGCCGCGTTAAAGGGGCTACTATCTTTACAAACTTGAATGAACCTCTGGTAGTGACCGGCCAATCCTACCTCTGGTAGTCGACCCAACCAGGGTCATCAATTCATCAGTGGTCCTTTATCCAATCTCGTCAGGATCCTCCATGGGATCCTCCTCAGCAACTATCCCTTCTAGGACAACATCCTAAACCGCTACATCCTCAATATCAACATCATCCGGTCCTGCGTTAGGACGCTCTATTGGATCCACAATCTGATCTCCAATTAGTAATAAAACATCATCGCGTTGATGTTCCTCAACTTCAGGGTTCGGAGTCCCGCTACCATATACGATAACGAACTACGCTTCTATCGCTACATTTATAAGGGTTCCCATAAGGGTTTTAACTGTCAGTACTACGTTAGGTAGTCCGACTATGAACTTGGCAAGAGTTCTTATTATCTTAGTGAAATTATTATCTTAACGTCCCATCATCTCTGAGGTTTATAACGCTTAGCTCTGATACCATTTCTGTAACACCCCCAGATCTGGGGTCGGGGATCCGGGTCGTCACGAGTTCCATTTCCCTTAATAACACCCAATCTTAATAATTACTCAACTACTCTGTACTGTGACCCCACAATAAACACACACCACACGTTATAGTCTCAGAGATGAACATCCAAAAATAACCACAAGTCATTTTATTCCACAATTATCTGCCAATACACCTTAAAAGGTTTTCTGAATAAATTTACATTTATTTGCCATTATTACAATTCATAAATATAAATAAATCTGGTACATCAAAAGTTGAAAGCCTAGCCTATTGGTAGTTCCTACCTCAGCTACGGCGGCATCAATGCTTCTAGAAAACTGCGGAACGTCTCCTAATCGCTTGCGAATCGGGAGCTTGGTTCTGTTCATCTTTTCTATCTGTTGTTGTGTGATGAAAGAAGAAAGCAAGGGTGAGCAGCAAGCCCACCAAAATAATATGTATAATGATTAATAGTATATGAGCCTTCTCATAGTACTCATGAAAGTCTTGGTCAAAAGAAATGAACCAAGTTGATATCTTAATGCGATGAAGTCGCAAAATATTCAGTATATATATACATATATACTTTTCAAAATCTTGGAAGTCCTCTTCCATACATAATATACACAGAGTTCCAGTTTATAATTGTATAAAAATATTGTTGCAAGGTGATCTCATATATCTAACCTTGTCTCAACGTTTTTTTCTGAAAATTTTTGTCATGCATAAGATAATCATTTACTAGATATAAGTTTAAAAGATGAAGTTACAAGATACTCCAATATACTTATATCTTTTCCAAATACTACTTGAACTACCACCGTTCAAGTTATAATTAGTTTCAAAAGTTCATCACGTAGATGAGACTACAAGACCAGATTTGAATAGATTAAATCTTTAAAATATCATCAAAATAAAATGAAGTTACGAGATACTTCATTTGATGCAAACATCATTTTGAAAACTTGACCCTGCCAACACTCAACAATCGCCCAGCCGTAGCCTTTCTATCGAAGTGCTCTGGGTAGTGTTGCAGAAATATCCAATTGGATGATGAACTCATTACGGGAGTTTGCCGCACCAGGAAGACCACTTACGATGATCAGTCGTAGTAGTACAACCCCACCATTTTCTACATGTAGAGGAGAACCTGTCGGATTTACTTGTCAACCGAACACTGAACTCCTAAGGAATGGACCGCCTTAGCGGAACTTCCAGGCCATTTGGGCCAATATAATAAGGCTGGGCCGGCGCCACTCGACCACTTACGCCACTCCTAGTTCAGATGAAATCCATGACTCTGAAACGTAAAGCTCGTTCCCCCTTTCCCCAAGTAGAAACTTGTTGATACGGCTCCACCAAGAAGTCGTATCTAGTTGGAAAGGAGAACTCACCGATATTTCCCAGGCGATGCTTGTTAATGGATTAACTTGTTCCAAGAATTTTACTTCCCGAGTGTTGGGTAAGTAATCGATTCATTTAACAAAACAGCAACCTTGTTGCGAATATAAAACACACCACAGAGCCGGATCCCTCAGGTTTTGAGCGAGTATTTAAATCCCCTTCGAAAAGAGGATCTTAAATATAAAAATGAGTTTTGGGATCCGCTCTAACTTTTAAAAATCATTTTGAAGACTCGCAAAACATTTTTAAGAATGTTTGGAGTGATGCTGATTTAACAAAATAAATCAGTCCCAATATATTAGAAAATATCTGAATATTATTGTTTAAATAATATTCCCATAAAGAATAATCTTTATAAAAATAATTGAAGTAGAAGTTTTAAAACTTATACTTGAAATGAATATTAAATAACCAAAGATATACCTATACGAAAGTACTATCTTTATTTGAATAATCAAAAGTGAGTTTGATTATCGACACCTTATTCTTTAATAAAATAAAGAATATATCTCAGCAAATAATCGGAGTCATAGATCCTCAAATGAATATTCAAATAATATTCAATAAATAAAATAAGCTGAGTCATAAGCCCTCGAATGAATATTCGAAATAATATTCAATAAATAAATAAGCTGAGTCATAAGCCCTCGAATGAATATTATAAATAATATTCATTAAATAAAATAAAGGAGTCATACATCCTCAAATGAATATCCAAGTAATATTCAATAAATAATATAAAGGAGTCATAAGTCCTCGAATGAATATTCAAGATAATATTCATTAAATAAAATAAAGTTATCGAATAAACCTTATTCGATTAATAGTTTTGAAAACTATAACCATATATTTATATAAATATATATGTATATATATACATATATACAAAATCTACTCGGGATCCTCGACTCCCGGTTTAGAAAATATTTCTACCTTTTGGGTCCCTATACTAAGGGTATATGCAAGTTACCGTTATCCTCTAGCATAGGTATTATCAACTGAATCAACAATTATATATGGAAAGAATATGAAACAGGCATGCATATATATACCATAGCAGCATGCTTCAATATATTGCAACATTTGCTAATATAAACATCATGCATCTATCGCAAGATAATGCATATACATATATACATCACAACAACAGTATAACGGGTAGAAAACTTGCCTGAGCGACTGGGGGTTACGAATGGCTCGGGACGAGTCTGGTAACCTATAAACAACAAGTAAGTTGGAATTAAACCAAAGTCACTTGTAAATCTATACTTTAACTAACTTAGACTCTAACGCTTGTTTTGCGCTTACTGATTCTCTTAAGTCACTCGAGTACCCTCGGCTCCACCATTTTTAATAATTTAACCTTTATGAGTTTTAAGGCGATTCCTTCGCGAGTGTCTTACCAACTGCCTAACACACTTACCATAAATGTTTCATACATTAATTAACCCTTTTTGGTCTTTAACCTATGTTTCAAAGTAAGGCGAGGGGAAAAGTTTCGTTCGCGAAACGCCGTTACTTGAAACGGTTGTTTCTCCTAAACCGTGCATCGGAATCGAACGAACTACATATCAAAACGAAGCTCGTAACATGAGCTATCTAAACATGGCAGTGGTCATAATCTAGCAGGGGGTTCTCGGGTCCTAATGTTATGCACAAAAACAGTCCAAAGAAAATCGGACGTTACGACGGCTATGTTTACGCGATTACCAATGTTTAAACTACTCCAATTAACCACCAACCAACTCATAACCATCAATACAACAAAACTTCACCTAAACCATACCACATCAGTCCATAATCTCCAAGGTTTTCAACTCAAACAACCACAATCAAGACCTATGAACTATAATCAAGCTTCAATTACCAAAACACTTCCAAATCAAACCAAACTACTAATAATCACAATCCATGCTTCTCATTTCACAACACCAACCATTAAACTTACTAACAAATAAAGTAAAGGCTAGGGTTTGAAGTTTATACCTTCCTTGGGAGGTGTTAAGTTGCTAGGAAGCCTTAGGGAGCCTCCTACAAGCTTGATATTTCCAAAGAAATCAAGAACACAAAGTTAGGCTTTGAAGTTTCTAAAAGTCCGATTTAAAGAACTGTAAAAATGAGGGTCTTACCATGATTATTTGGACGAGACTTGTGAACAAGAGTTGTAGGCCATCTCAATACCTTTCCAATGAGCTATAGAACACAATATTTGAGTGAGAAATGAAGGAGATACAGTAGTTTTAGTGTTCTGGTTCTGTTTTGGCCGAGAGCATGAAGAACAATGCCTTGGTTTCTTTTTGATTTTGATGAAAAATGATTTGCTTGGCTTGGTTGGTTTGATTTTTGTGTTTGTTTTAGTAAATTACCTAGTTGCCCTTGATTTTGTGTGGTTAAAAAGCCACCACATCTCCTTCCTTCCCATGTCATGCTTGTGTCATCCTCATGATGTCATCCTCCCCTCCTTGTCCTCTTTCTATTGGTTGGATGACATCATCCCCACTAATCCCCTTGATTAACTTCCTAATCGTTTGCCTAATGACCGCTGATCTGTTATACGGTTCGCTTAACTTTCATTTTCGTTTATCGTTTGAGGGATCATACCCGGGATCTTATTACTTAGGTTCCCTTAACCTTTCTCAATATATTATATTCCTTTTATGATCCTCTCCTATAATCCTTTAATTTAAATCCTTTTTATCCTGTTACCTTTTTCTCAAATCTTTCCGTATCAAGTGTATTTCCGGGAAAAATCAAATTGTTCGGATTTGGATTCTGACGATCTTTACATACACTTATATCCCATATAAAGTACTAATAAAATCTCAGAATATCCATATCAGAACCCCTACATAGTGTGGCATGAAAAGTTTTCTCATTCAGCAAAAACACTATTCATAAGGGTTTCAAAAATTTCCCAAAAATTGGGGTTATTACAGTCTCCCCTCCTTAAAAGGATTCCGTCCCGGAATCAGATAGAAAGTGAATAGGGATACTCTCTTAGCATTGCACTTTCTAATTCTCGAGTAAATTTTCCCACATTGTGGTTCTACCATCAAACTCTTACTAGTTTGATAACCCTTCTCCTAAGCACTCGTTCCTTTTTACTCTATACCCTTCCTGGTTGCTCCATATAGGTTACGTCTGGTTGCATGTCTATGCGCTCATATGCCCCTATTTGTCTGGCATCCGAATTACACTTCCTTAACATTGATACGTGGAACACGTTATGAACTTGCTACAGGTTCGGGGGTAGGGCTAGCTCATATGCTAACTTCCCAAACGTCTTAATATATCCAAGGGTCCAACAAATTGTAGACTTAGCTTTCCTTTCTTTCCGAACCTCATCAATCCTTTTCAAGGGTTTCCAAGGGGATACCTATAACATTACTAGGCCCCCTATTTCATACTCTTTGTCCTTTTTGAGTCAAATCAGCATACCTCTTATGTCCATCTTGGGTTACTACCAGCCGTCCTCTGATTAGATCTATTATATCCCTGGTCCTTTGGACTACTGCGGGTCCGAGCATCTTGCGCTCTACAACTTCATCCTAACATAAGGGAAATCGACATTATCTTCCCTCAAGGATCTCATAAGGTGACACCTCGATAATGACATATGATCTATTGTCGTGATATAACTAAATCCGCGTTAAGTGATCATTCCAAATTCTTTCAAGTCTATTGCACAGACTCTCATTATAGCGTTTAGCATTAGAGCTTTTGCTTCTCAATACCCATTCTTTTCTAGTTCGTAATCGCTACAACCTTCCGTTCCTAATATTATACTAGTTATACTTTTGCTCGTTAGCGTTCTATAACCTTTTAATGACCACGACAACCTTAGTATCACGAATGTGTTTCCATTCCGCATACTACCACCACTTTATTACTCCTTTTACAGTTGTTTCTATTTTCCAAAATTTGATCAATCAAATAGAAGTAAAGGAATTTGTTGAGAGATCACTATGATCATGAACACTTGTTATATTGCATAGTTAGTACAGAAGGTGGCCAGCCTTTAGTACTTGACAAGCAATTAAACAATAGATGGTATCCTACTAGGCTTCTATCACACAGATAGATAGTCATTCGGCAATACCTCCCCTTCTGGAAGGGTTGTTCTTCTCAGATTACATGAAATGAAAAGAAGAGAAAAGAACGAACTGAAGAGAATTGTATATATAAAAAAAAATATATACTGCCACAAAATATCTGGCTTGGAACCTACCTCTGAATTATAGAGGTTTGTTATAGGAGAACAAAACCTAAACGTATTTATATCAGCATCAAGTATTATAGCATCGTATTTCCCATGCCTAAATATTTCTATTCCGTTCATCATTCTATGGACCCATGCTCTTCCTCGAGCTTATACACAATCACCTTTGAAACTCCCTCGACATCGAAAATCGAATCTGGGATCTCATTCTAGACCTCATCGTTACTAGAACCCATTTCTATACCGCAACCTTCTTCGTATAATAATACGACTCTCTATTGATAAGAAAGAATAAATATTCACTAGGTAGATACTCTACTTAATTAGTCTATCAATGATAACTTATACACTACCACGACCCGATTAGTGGTACTCAATCTCAACATCCATTCCAATACAACTCTCACGGTTGTAATCAGCTCGTTACTCGCAGAATCATTGCTGCCTTACTATGGTCCACCACTGACCCACTGTAGTCATTCATTTTCCATGAAGTTTTAATATCTAACCATACGGAGTCCATTCATATCATATCGAATTCTTCTAAGGAGGTAACATGATCACCGTTCTTGATTCATGAAGAACACTCCTGATCCTGACGTACATTCATGACGTGAAGCAGATAAAAATTGCAAAAGAGTTTCAATCAAAGCAACGATAGCAGGTTAATACCATTCTTAATCATATGCCTTAAATAGAAGACTTAACTCAAAGGTTCGTCTAGTCCTTTTGGAAACATGGTCCTGGCTTATCCCAAGATAGGACCTCCTAAGATAGATAGCCCGTTCATGGCGATTACACGAATTAAACTTTTACCAACTACTATTACGGTTGGGTATTGCACAGTCATCAGAAGGAATGTCAATCTTCCAAACCATAATACAACCTTCACAGTTTTAACCATCATCACTGTATTCCTCTGGCACAAGCGCCTATAATTATCCTCTTACCTTTAAAGTGTCGGCCACCTCTTTGGCCTTTCCTGATATTAAAATTTCCTTATAGTCAATGTCATTTTAACCACCTCCAAATAAATTTTCTACCTTATTTCAATCACTGCTTTTGTGAAGATGTATTCCTTAAAATCTGATGAGTAAAAAAAATAAAAAAAAAATAAAAAAAATATCACCATTTTTCCATAAGTTATTGCCTCAATCTTTAGAGGCTAATCACTGTCAAGACTGACTCTTAATCATACTTAGAACATCTTTTATCTTAAGTCCTAATTGCCCTGAACAATTTCGACCATTACTGGTTCGATCCATACTTTCTCGTGGTTTAACACGTGCCCCACTTGGCAACATTATAATTACGTCATATTTTCTTTATCAACATTTCTATTCTTGAGAATTTTGAATATTACCTTTCTCCTTGTAAAACCTCTAAGGTTATCCTTCAATCGTTCCTCCTGTATTCCCTAGATACAGGGCATATCAAGATACCATTTATTAATACCAGAATCATTGTCTATATACTTCTGAAAAATTTCTCCACTGATTCTTAAAGGTTGTTGTTACCTTAACCCTTTCCCAATCATTCTGTCAAAACTCATACTGTCCCTATTAAGGGTGAAATGCCAACCTTTATGCATTCCCCTAGGATTCATTTTAAGTTACCGATGTTCTATCCTTAATTCCACCTTTAAAAGGTACCTGCATCCTTCCATGGATAAATCAAGTCATATATCCCTGATAAGGGTGTCTTATTCAATCATTTCCACCTCGATAGTCTATACCGAATTTCACAATAGCATCCTCATTCAAGTTAAGGTCAATCCACATGGCCTCCAAAAGATAAAAATGGTTATCCGCTTTTCTTTCCTGATTTGGTAATGATCACATGGATGATCTGGAAGATATTGGTCGTGTTCAACGTGAACTTCTTCTTAATAAATCCTTATTTACTTTTGTTGTTTATCTCAACAGTCATCTCAATGTTGGGATATCTTTCATACCTGGCGTCTCCCTTCCTGGGTATCAAGCCACCGGTCTTACACTTCACATTCTTGAAGGTCACTTCCTTCATCCAATTTTCCTAATTTCTTACTTCCTTGTCTCCTCAGTCTATCCGCGTCTCAATATTTATCCTTCGAACTATCTCAAGGTTTTCCTCGAATCCTCCCAACTTAAAGGGGATAAAATATACATAACTCTTATGCCTTCAACCATCAATTTTAACTCATGGTGAATCACCCTCATCCTGACGATTACATACTCTTCTATTTCTATTTCTACGAGTCTTTAGGGTTTCCTCATACCCAACTCCCTTATCATTCCTCAAACTCTCTTGCCTTTATATTCCTTTCTCTTATCGTTATTTCATGAACCAACACAACATAAGCATTGATTTCAAATATCCCGTCATTCTGGATTCGTGTCTTCAGAACGAATCTTGATAACTTTTACAACTTAGATTCATAATTCATCATACTCGTCTACCTTTGTTCTGGCTCTAAAGCTTTTACACTATTCCATAACCTTGGGAATTACTTTCCCGAAAACAATTGGCTGAACTTTAATCAGTTTATTATAATCTCTTGCTCCGTGCCTTCCTTGGCCTTTCACCAGCAGGTGGTCTCTCTCTTAGGAGGGTGAGTGATAAAAACAGTCTTTTGTGATTCGTCAATCATTTAGAATCTCAAATGATTCCTATATTTCCTTTAGCCAGGCTCTTGCCTCGACTAGGTCAACCTGTTCCTTGGAACTCTGAGAGCTTAACGATTTAAAGGTCATGAAAGAATTTCCTGCCGCATTGTCCCCTCAGGGTGGTGGTTGGGGATAATAGTCTAAGTTCTGTCTAGACAGGTCCATAAATTGCCATATAGGAGTACCGTCTCGGGTCTCCTTTCCTTACTCGACTTTCTGTTTCCTTAGTACGAAATGTTTCAACCTTCTCCCATAATCGGGGTTATCTTATACATTAAAAACCTTGTTTTCCACTCTATTATGTTATGGGTTCTTTCTTTCTTGATGGCAACCTCCCTGACTATCACACTCTGGGTTTGCCCTAAATCCTATTCCTCAAACTATGGCTCTCATCTAAGTTCTCATCCTTAAGCTCTTGAACTTTCGGAACCCAAATTCTATAGGAATACCTCATTATTCCCTTATCATCTTTCTCAGTATTAATCTCATATTTATTTGTTGGCTCTCTGCCTTCATTCATCACCTTTTTCTGGCACAATATGCTCTTTTCCAATAATTCGGTCTCTATTGCAATCTCAAACAGCTTTTCGGTACCGGCTCCGGTTACCTTCACTACTATTTCCATTTTCCCAAAATCTCTTATCAACTCTCCCAAAGACATTATCATCTTGAGTCTCTCCTTTTTACTAATGACATCAGCCACCACATTGGCTTTCCCCGAATAATAAAGAATCTCCCATTCATAACTCTTGATTAGCTCTAACCGCCTCCTCTGGCGTATGTTGAGCTCTTTCTACGTAAAAAGGTACTAGAGCTCCTATGGTTTGTGTAAATCTTGCACTTCTCTCCATACAAGTAGTGCCTCCAATCTTTAGGGAAAAAAACTATTGCCACGAGCCCAAGCTCATGGGTGGGGATATCGAATTTTATATTACCTTAACTATCTTGACGCAGACGCGATTATCTTGCTGTGCTAAGAAGCACCCTAATTCCTTATGCGAAGCGTCACTTACAAATCACAAAATCTCCTTTTTCCATCCGGCAACGCCAACATAGGGAACGTCACCAACCTTTGCTTCGGTTCTTAAAAGTTGTTCTCGCATTTCTCTGTCCATTCGAACTTCTCAGTCTTACGAGTAAGCCGCGTTAAAGGGGCTACTATCTTTACAAACTTGAACGAACCTCTGGTAGTGACCGGCCAATCCTACCTCTGGTAGTCGACCCAACCAGGGTCATCAATTCATCAGTGGTCCTTTATCCAATCTCGTCAGGATCCTCCATGGGATCCTCCTCAGCAACTATCCCTTCTAGGACAACATCCTAAACCGCTACATCCTCAATATCAACATCATCCGGTCCTGCGTTAGGACGCTCTATTGGATCCACAATCTGATCTCCAATTAGTAATAAAACATCATCGCGTTGATGTTCCTCAACTTCAGGGTTCGGAGTCCCGCTACCATATACGATAACGAACTACGCTTCTATCGCTACATTTATAAGGGTTCCCATAAGGGTTTTAACTGTCAGTACTACGTTAGGTAGTCCGACTATGAACTTGGCAAGAGTTCTTATTATCTTAGTGAAATTATTATCTTAACGTCCCATCATCTCTGAGGTTTATAACGCTTAGCTCTGATACCATTTCTGTAACACCCCCAGATCCGGGGTCGGGGATCCGGGTCGTCACGAGTTCCATTTCCCTTAATAACACCCAATCTTAATAATTACTCAACTACTCTGTACTGTGACCCCACAATAAACACACACCACACGTTATAGTCTCAGAGATGAACATCCAAAAATAACCACAAGTCATTTTATTCCACAATTATCTGCCAATACACCTTAAAAGGTTTTCTGAATAAATTTACATTTATTTGCCATTATTACAATTCATAAATATAAATAAATCTGGTACATCAAAAGTTGAAAGCCTAGCCTATTGGTAGTTCCTACCTCAGCTACGGCGGCATCAATGCTTCTAGAAAACTGCGGAACGTCTCCTAATCGCTTGCGAATCGGGAGCTTGGTTCTGTTCATCTTTTCTATCCGTTGTTGTGTGATGAAAGAAGAAAGCAAGGGTGAGCAGCAAGCCCACCAAAATAATATGTATAATGATTAATAGTATATGAGCCTTCTCATAGTACTCATGAAAGTCTTGGTCAAAAGAAATGAACCAAGTTGATATCTTAATGCGATGAAGTCGCAAAATATTCAGTATATATATACATATATACTTTTCAAAATCTTGGAAGTCCTCTTCCATACATAATATACACAGAGTTCCAGTTTATAATTGTATAAAAATATTGTTGCAAGGTGATCTCATATATCTAACCTTGTCTCAACGTTTTTTTCTGAAAATCTTTGTCATGCATAAGATAATCATTTACTAGATATAAGTTTAAAAGATGAAGTTACAAGATACTCCAATATACTTATATCTTTTCCAAATACTACTTGAACTACCACCGTTCAAGTTATAATTAGTTTCAAAAGTTCATCACGTAGATGAGACTACAAGACCAGATTTGAATAGATTAAATCTTTAAAATATCATCAAAATAAAATGAAGTTACGAGATACTTCATTTGATGCAAACATCATTTTGAAAACTTGACCCTGCCAACACTCAACAATCGCCCAGCCGTAGCCTTTCTATCGAAGTGCTCTGGGTAGTGTTGCAGAAATATCCAATTGGATGATGAACTCATTACGGGAGTTTGCCGCGCCAGGAAGACCACTTACGATGATCAGTCGTAGTAGTACAACCCCACCATTTTCTACATGTAGAGGAGAACCTGTCGGATTTACTTGTCAACCGAACACTGAACTCCTAAGGAATGGACCGCCTTAGCGGAACTTCCAGGCCATTTGGGCCAATATAATAAGGCTGGGCCGGCGCCACTCGACCACTTACGCCACTCCTAGTTCAGATGAAATCCATGACTCTGAAACGTAAAGCTCGTTCCCCCTTTCCCCAAGTAGAAACTTGTTGATACGGCTCCACCAAGAAGTCGTATCTAGTTGGAAAGGAGAACTCACCGATATTTCCCAGGCGATGCCTGTTAATGGATTAACTTGTTCCAAGAATTTTACTTCCCGAGTGTTGGGTAAGTAATCGATTCATTTAACAAAACAGCAACCTTGTTGCGAATATAAAACACACCACAGAGCCGGATCCCTCAGGTTTTGAGCGAGTATTTAAATCCCCTTCGAAAAGAGGATCTTAAATATAAAAATGAGTTTTGGGATCCGCTCTAACTTTTAAAAATCATTTTGAAGACTCGCAAAACATTTTTAAGAATGTTTGGAGTGATGCTGATTTAACAAAATAAATCAGTCCCAATATATTAGAAAATATCTGAATATTATTGTTTAAATAATATTCCCATAAAGAATAATCTTTATAAAAATAATTGAAGTAGAAGTTTTAAAACTTATACTTGAAATGAATATTAAATAACCAAAGATATACCTATACGAAAGTACTATCTTTATTTGAATAATCAAAAGTGAGTTTGATTATCGACACCTTATTCTTTAATAAAATAAAGAATATATCTCAGCAAATAATCGGAGTCATAGATCCTCAAATGAATATTCAAATAATATTCAATAAATAAAATAAGCTGAGTCATAAGCCCTCGAATGAATATTCGAAATAATATTCAATAAATAAATAAGCTGAGTCATAAGCCCTCGAATGAATATTATAAATAATATTCATTAAATAAAATAAAGGAGTCATACATCCTCAAATGAATATCCAAGTAATATTCAATAAATAATATAAAGGAGTCATAAGTCCTCGAATGAATATTCAAGATAATATTCATTAAATAAAATAAAGTTATCGAATAAACCTTATTCGATTAATAGTTTTGAAAACTATAACCATATATTTATATAAATATATATGTATATATATACATATATACAAAATCTACTCGGGATCCTCGACTCCCGGTTTAGAAAATATTTCTATCTTTTGGGTCCCTATACTAAGGGTATATGCAAGTTACCGCTATCCTCTAGCATAGGTATTATCAACTGAATCAACAATTATATATGGAAAGAATATGAAATAGGCATGCATATATATACCATAGCAGCATGCTTCAATATATTGCAACATTTGCTAATATAAACATCATGCATCTATCGCAAGATAATGCATATACATATATACATCACAACAACAGTATAACGGGTAGAAAACTTGCCTGAGCGACTGGGGGTTACGAATGGCTCGGGACGAGTCTGGTAACCTATAAACAACAAGTAAGTTGGAATTAAACCAAAGTCACTTGTAAATCTATACTTTAACTAACTTAGACTCTAACGCTTGTTTTGCGCTTACTGATTCTCTTAAGTCACTCGAGTACCCTCGGCTCCACCATTTTTAATAATTTAACCTTTATGAGTTTTAAGGCGATTCCTTCGCGAGTGTCTTACCAACTGCCTAACACACTTACCATAAATGTTTCATACATTAATTAACCCTTTTTGGTCTTTAACCTATGTTTCAAAGTAAGGCGAGGGGAAAAGTTTCGTTCGCGAAACGCCGTTACTTGAAACGGTTGTTTCTCCTAAACCGTGCATCGGAATCGAACGAACTACATATCAAAACGAAGCTCGTAACATGAGCTATCTAAACATGGCAGTGGTCATAATCTAGCAGGGGGTTCTCGGGTCCTAATGTTATGCACAAAAACAGTCCAAAGAAAATCGGACGTTACGACGGCTATGTTTACGCGATTACCAATGTTTAAACTACTCCAATTAACCACCAACCAACTCATAACCATCAATACAACAAAACTTCACCTAAACCATACCACATCAGTCCATAATCTCCAAGGTTTTCAACTCAAACAACCACAATCAAGACCTATGAACTATAATCAAGCTTCAATTACCAAAACACTTCCAAATCAAACCAAACTACTAATAATCACAATCCATGCTTCTCATTTCACAACACCAACCATTAAACTTACTAACAAATAAAGTAAAGGCTAGGGTTTGAAGTTTATACCTTCCTTGGGAGGTGTTAAGTTGCTAGGAAGCCTTAGGGAGCCTCCTACAAGCTTGATATTTCCAAAGAAATCAAGAACACAAAGTTAGGCTTTGAAGTTTCTAAAAGTCCGATTTAAAGAACTGTAAAAATGAGGGTCTTACCATGATTATTTGGACGAGACTTGTGAACAAGAGTTGTAGGCCATCTCAATACCTTTCCAATGAGCTATAGAACACAATATTTGAGTGAGAAATGAAGGAGATACAGTAGTTTTAGTGTTCTGGTTCTGTTTTGGCCGAGAGCATGAAGAACAATGCCTTGGTTTCTTTTTGATTTTGATGAAAAATGATTTGCTTGGCTTGGTTGGTTTGATTTTTGTGTTTGTTTTAGTAAATTACCTAGTTGCCCTTGATTTTGTGTGGTTAAAAAGCCACCACATCTCCTTCCTTCCCATGTCATGCTTGTGTCATCCTCATGATGTCATCCTCCCCTCCTTGTCCTCTTTCTATTGGTTGGATGACATCATCCCCACTAATCCCCTTGATTAACTTCCTAATCGTTTGCCTAATGACCGCTGATCTGTTATACGGTTCGCTTAACTTTCATTTTCGTTTATCGTTTGAGGGATCATACCCGGGATCTTATTACTTAGGTTCCCTTAACCTTTCTCAATATATTATATTCCTTTTATGATCCTCTCCTATAATCCTTTAATTTAAATCCTTTTTATCCTGTTACCTTTTTCTCAAATCTTTCCGTATCAAGTGTATTTCCGGGAAAAATCAAAGTGTTCGGATTTGGATTCTGACGATCTTTACATACACTTATATCCCATATAAAGTACTAATAAAATCTCAGAATATCCATATCAGAACCCCTACATAGTGTGGCATGAAAAGTTTTCTCATTCAGCAAAAACACTATTCATAAGGGTTTCAAAAATTTCCCAAAAATTGGGGTTATTACAACATGTTTCTTCTTCATTTCTCTATCCAATGCAATTTAGGCTTAGTTGTTGATCTTTGAATACTTCCTTGTTTGCACCAGAATGGAAATGCTGCATTTTCTTGATTCCTCCTAGAGGCTTCCACATTCCAGTTTGTCTCTGTCAACCTATGTGCCTCTGTCAGCTTATGAATTGTAACTATCAACTGCTAATGAACTAAGCATCCGTTGAAGCTTTCATCCGTTAATGCCTTATCCGTTGAGGCTTTATCCGTTGAAGCTTTATCGGTTGATGCATTATCAGATGAAGTCTTTATCCGTTGAAGCACTTATCCGTTGATGGATATTATCCGTTGAAGCATTAGAGACATCCGTTGAAGCTTTGTTTCTTATCCGTTGAAGGTCTTCAATATCAGTTGATACTTCTTCACTTATACAAAATTACAAGGCATGAAATATTTACAATTAGCCCTCCTATTTGCATATCCACTAGTAGTCAACATGACTGATACTTTCCTACAACATCTAAGAATTATAACTTGAATCCAGAGAATCAAATTGTAAGTCATATGTCATAGCCTATTTGTATATTCGAGGATTCAACTCAACTCAAATAAGAATGTAATAAGTAAATAGTGCATCTACCGTCAAAAGAGATCTCACAGAGTAATATCTGTCAAAGGATTCAGAAACAAGGTTCATCTACAGACTTGAGGAATTAATTCACTGGAAGAAGTTCAAGAAATTGATCATGCCTCAGTGATACAAATCAAGAGTGTGGATTAATCAAGTGACAGAGATCTCGTCAGAGTATCATTAATTACAAGGATTTAATCTGAAGAAAATCAAAGTATCAAAGTCAAGACATGAAGAAATGTCACGGAAGTTAGTCACTCATGAACCAGACAGTACATCGAGTGTCAACGTTGAAGTGGTGGAATTGATTCATAATTCTCAGTGATTTTCAGAAGATATTCAGAAGATTGGTTGCTGCTCAGGGTTAGTATTAATTCTCTATTAATTAATTAAGTCATATAATTTAATTAAGAAAATAAATTATATCTGCAAAGATTAATTTATTTAATTAATTAAATTAATTGATTAATTAATTCAAAATTAATATTAAGGATTTTCAGAATTTAAATTGGATTAAAAACAGTCTTAAATCAGCAAGACAATTGAAAATGAACTAGCATGACAATCAGGATTGTCATACCGATTGTCATGCCAAGTCATTTCAATTGTCCTACCGAAAGTTCTACTGGGAAGGAGATAGTCTTGCTAGTTCAACTGATTGTCATACCGAAAGTCATTGTAGTTCAATCAGATTGTCTTGCTAGTTCAATCCATTGTCCTACCGAAAGTCTTGCCAGTTATAGGATTGTCATTCCAGTTCAATTCAATTCTGTTGAATGAATTAAAAAGACACAGAAGCAGTAGAAAGAATAATAATCATCCAATCAAGAACACAGAACTCGAGAACAAAGAAAAAGAAGCAGACACAAATATTTCATCTCATCTGCAACGTCAAGATCAATTTCTAGATTGTAAAGTTAAATCCAATCAACTAGAAATCTTTATCTTGTTCTTGTGTAACAATCTAGCGGATCAAAATCCCTAGAACTTAATCTCAAATTGTATTTAGCATTTGAATCTTTTCTCATGTCGAATTTATTCTAGATTTGTGATAATTAATTTGAGATTAATTCCTTGTAATCGATACAGTTGTTGTAACACCTTTCAAGTTTAATAATATTTTTATTTAACTTGATTTTGTTTCACATTTTTTATTCCACATTTAATTCGATTATTCGGTACTGTTTGTATTCAACCCCCCCTTCTACAAACACATTAGGACCTAACAATTGGTATCAGAGCCTTCTGATTAACGAACAAATCAAGATCCTAGACTTTTGTAATTTTTCAACTCCTTGAATTTTTATTTATTCAAAAATTCATAATGACTTCATAAAAAGTTGAAACCGTTAAAAATCCACTATTTGATAAAGAAAATTATATCATGTGGAAGAAGAAGATGCTATTATTTTTACAAGTTGCAAATCCCAAATATCTGAACTTGTTAAAGAAGGGTCTAAAAACTCCGATGGTTATTGAACCAGAGGTGATAGTAGATGATGTTGTGATTACCAAAGCTAGAACCTATCCAAAAGAGCCTGAAGATTTTACTCCTGCTGAGAAGGAAGAAGCCTCCTTGGATGCCAGCCTTCAATTAATATTAATTGATTCCCTTGATCCCTTGATGAACAGACATGTGATGAACCGTAAAAATTCCAAACACATGTGGGAAACTATTGAGGTGATCAATGAAGGCACAGAGGAAGTTAGGGAGAACAAGTTGGAGATCCTAACCTCTGAGTATGAACATTTTAAATCAAATCCAGGAGAAGGAATTACTGAAGTGTTTGAGAGGTACAATGCGTTGATCAACAACCTGAACATCAATGGAAAATTTTATTCAATCAGGGAGGTCAACAAAAAGTTCCTTTTAACACTGCCAACTCATCTTGAACATAGAATCACTGCCATTAGAGAAGCTAGAGATCTGAGTGAGATTTCTTTGGACAGGCTCTATGGAGTGTTAAAAACCTATGAACTGGAGCAGATTCAATAGAAGGAAGTCTACGGGAAGGATAGAATGGTCAGCACATCTACTGCACTTGTAGCTGAAGGTCAACAACAACAGCAATCTCAACAATTGGAGAGAATGGTACAATGTTCCAAGGCTGAGGAAAATATGTTAGTAGCAGAATATGATCCTCCTACTACAAATCAATCAAGTGATGATTTTTATTCCTTGGAAGAGCTGGAGCAATTGGAAGACGAGTCAATGGCCCAAAATTTCAAGAGATTCTCCCATGCCAGATTCAAGAGGAATCCCAAGCTTAAGTACAAGTCCAACTACAACAAATTCCAGAAAGGTGGATCTTCATCCTCTAACACCAGCAGTGGTGGATACAAACAGGGATGGTTGATCGGAGTACCATTAGATGCTATAACTGCAATGAGTTGGGACACTTTGCCACAGAATGTAGGAAGCCAAAGCAAGTAAGAAAGAACTCTGAAAGGGCTTATCTGGCAAAGGGAAGAAGCTGGGATGATACTGACAGTGAAGATGAAGATGAAGGAAATCTTGCTCTTATGGCTATTGATGGAAAAGCTTCATCGTCAAGAAAAGAGGTAAAATTTACTGATGCTGAATTAGTTTATCATCTAGGAGGTTCCTTAGATTGTGCTCGTCGTGATAATGAACTGTTAAGTTTACAGATCAAAGACCTTGACAAAGAGGTCAATGAATTAAGACTTGTGCATATTAATCAAGACAAATTAAAAGAACAAGTATCTTTTCTAGAGAATAGAGTTGACTGTTACAGAAAACTCGAAACTATTCTCAAAGACAAGATCACCGATCTTGAGACTAAGGTTAGAGCCTAATTCAATTCTTGTTCGAAGGCTAAAGAGTTCTACAGTAAGCAAGCTGTTAATCAAACATCTGGAATAGGTTATGATTACAATGCTGCTATTGGAGAATTAGGCATAAACTCCCCTCCTCATGTCTGTGCTAAAGGGAGGGAAGTACCACATGTGCTTAAGGGTGTTGATGAACCCCTCTATAAACCATCAATTGCTGAACCATTTGATGCGACCTCTTCTGTTATTCAGGAAGAAATACGTGCTGAAGATCATGCTTATGAGAAGGTTGTTTCCAAGTCAAGTGTGTCGAAAGTTCCAGTTAAAATTGTGAAAGCAACTGAGACTAACTCAGACACACATGAGTTGGATAACAAAAATGCCATATCTGCCATGCATAAATTGCCTACTATTAATCACTCTCATAAAGCATGTGGTGTTTCTAATTGTATGTCTTGTGCTTTTAATATGATGTATGCTTATTTTAATGGTAAGCATGTTTCTAATGATAAGACTACTCCTTGTCAGCATGTGAATAACAAGAAGCATGATAGGTCTATGACTGCTAGTCCTTCTAAGGCTAGAAAGGAGACATTTGTGCCTAAGCTTAAACAGAAATTTGTTAAGGCTGTTTACAAGGTCAAATGTTCAGTCATTGAGAAAGTTGAGACAATTAAAATTAAAAATGTTGTTTTGCCTGACAAAGGACAATTCTACAAGTATGTCGGGCCCAACCAAGTTTGGGTTCCGAAGAAGGTCTAATCCATTTGTAGTGCAGGGCATTAAACAGGTGTAACCAGTAGTGTGGATTCTTGACAGTGGATCATCAAGACATATGACCGGAGATAGAGCCCTGCCCTCAAATGTGGTTGAGAAAGCTGGCCCCCTAGTTACCTTTGGAGATAACAACAAAGGTTTATCTGATGGATATGGCTGTTTGCAAGATGGATATGTTATCAGTGAAATTTTGTATATTGTGCTAGGTTATTATCAGGAAGCAGTATCTAACATATAGCACCAGTGATGAGACTTGAGAATATTACAACATATCAGGCACCTGATGCACATTACACTTGGAATTGGACTCTAGTAAGATGTGTACAAGTGTACTCCTGGTTGGTGAGTCAAAAGAGGAAGTCAATGCACCACAGTTCATGGACTTTGCAGCTGCAGATCTATTGGACTATGCAATCTCTTCTTCACAATCTCACTTCTGGTTGGTATGAACTAGTGTACTACTCAAGCAATCGTCAAGAACATGGTATGGCACTCTAACTGAAGTTATTGTTTAATATGAACTAGTAGAGTCGTCATATTTTTAACTCTCTTATCATTAGGCACAATCATATTCTTTTATATGTGCAGTGATATATTGTTAATGCAACATAACAATTAGTATCTAAAGTACTTGACAAGTATCGGTCAATGATATGATGTTAACATTATGTTGCAGATATTTGTAAGCTTTTGACATGAATGAGAATTACTTAAACTTTACCCTAAGTGATCAATGTTTTATCAAAAACTCATTCATATTGAAAAACAAAATCAAACTTCTTTCTACATTAGTGATTTCTTATTTCATGTAAAATCTTTTGAAATCACTATTGTAAATCATTTTCTCTCTATTACCATATGTTCTGTGTTACAGGTTCAGTCTCCAATGACTTTCTTTCATTGACAGTCATGAGGTTGAAAACCCACAACGTCTATCCCAGACTGTAAAGACAATCACAAAAACAGAACCAACCAACACTCTCTTACCACTAAATGTAGTATGAATGAGCGTGAGGGAGATAGTGCCTAGTGCACCACATAAGGAAGGTTCTGTAGTCAACCCAGTAGCTCTGTCTCCTACATAGATGAGTAGTATTTAAACCGAGACAACTGTTAGCCCCCATACATCTTCTCAAAAAGATGTAATGGCTAAAAAGGCACAAAAACAGTTACTAGATTCATTCTCTCAACAGGGTGCGTCTATTGAATTTTGCCTGTCGGCCAAGGCATCCGATGTAGTGTCACTACTTCAAACATAAACAATTCTTGATGTACAAGGAGAGGTTACACACACAAAGGATGAGTTGGCGGAAACAAGAGTTTCGACCATTTTAAGGTCAGATTCGATTGTTTAAGGTTCATTAATGGACCAATTGCCTTTACAGGTGTTAGGAGAGGATACTGATCCAAAAGCCATATGTCAGTGGTCAGTGTCTACCTCCCCAGGCTTAAATCCCCTGGATGCATCTGCGGATAGTGGATCTGACATAGGCGCATATCGGCAACTTGTTGACAATGATTCAGATATTACCGGATGAGTCACAAGGAAATGTCTTCACAGGCATTAGAAGGGAACTTTGATCTTTATGCTAAATTCTTTGGATCATTGTTTACCTTCCCAGAATTCAAATCTGGAACCCTAAAAGGGAAACTAGCAACTTGTAGATTATGACTCAGATTCATCTGACGAGTTTAACAAGGATGGGGATTTGCGAACTCCCATTGCACCACCTATGACCTCCTTAAGGATGGCTCAGGTGATTTTCCTTGCAGGTACAGCTGGATTATGGAGCTATGAGAGAAGAGTGATACACTTGTGAGAATGAGTGTAAACACGAGTGGAGAGAAGAGCGAAACTCATGTGAGGTACACTAAACAGAATCACACACTCACAGTAAGGAAGAAAGAGAAACTACTTGTTATTTTTTTTCCAACCAAGTGCATATGAGGACTCCTTCAGACGATGGCATACATTCCTTCTTTAAGGGGGAGATAAAAGCTTAAGTAATAGTTTGGAGGATTCCTCAACTAAGGGGGAGAAATAGCAGGGAGGAAGAAAAAGATCCTACATGTACACTAAAACACACCATTGTTGTTTGTAACTACGGATCCTATCGTACGGGAGAGGTGGTAAACACAAGGTGATTTTCTAGTAAGGGAAGAAGCTGTTTTCAAAAGGGGAGTACCATTGGTTTTTATCTGCGGATCCTATTGTACGGGAGAGGTGGTAAATGAAGGTGATCTTCTTTAATCAGTTGATTCTCATAGGGGGAGAAGCAAGAGAGATATGTGCTTCTCAACAGGAAATGTGGTTGTACAAATGAAGATGGAACTACTTGAAAATTTTAATATTAAATACTAATTTAATAATAAATCATACTCATCATGTAATAATTCAATATAATGATATAAAATATGAATATTTTAAAATATGAATATTTTATATTATTATATTGACTTATTATATGGTCAGTATGAATTAATAGGATACCTGTACCCCCGGTATACGTGCACCCTGCTGTGGTAACCCCAACTGTAAATCCACATCATTCTCTCCCATCCTCTCGACTGAAATCATCTGAAATATGTCCGGCTCTGGGGCATGTACTGGTATAGGAGGCAACATTGGTGGTGGTGGTAGCTCTGGCTCAATCTCCGGTATAAACTGATGCTCTACCGGTAGTGGGATCATCGGCTCAAAGAACTCAAATGGATCAAACATCTCTATAGGGTCATGGACTATCCCCTGAACTGGAGGTATTGGCTCCTGTGGCAATGGTGGTGGAGGTGGAAGAAGAGGAAACATGAACTCAGATACTGGTGGAATAACTGGTGCTACTGGCCCGGTGACAATACTCTCAGAAGAAGCTGAATAACCTGACGACGTCATCTGATAATATACCAAAGAAAGAAGAAAAGTCACTAAACAATCCTAAAACTTATACTTTCCTATTCTAATCTGATCTAAATCCTAACACCACTCTTCCTATTTGACTATTCATATCCTATGTGATCTTCCTATCTTATCTTAATCCTAATGTTCTTATTTTCAGGGACCAAACCTATAGCTCTGATGCCAAACCTGTAACGCCCTCCAGACCCGGGGTATAAGACTGGGGGTTACTAGCTAATCACCAAACCTGTATAATCTGATTAACAAATAATAAAGAAATGAATCTAAACCCCTTTAACACTAACCAGGATCTTTTTAGGTTGAAGTATGAAAACAAGAACCACTACTACTTTATTACAAACCAAATTCAAAATCTTACAAACTCTCTTTATTACAAACCATTGTCTAACCAGTTTTAAACTAATTTCATCTTTTATTCAAGCACACACACACACACACTAATTATCTACACTCCACCTGTTCGGGCAACTCAAAGCTTTCTTCCTGGATTGGGATCAACACCTTGGGTATGAGAGGATCCCGAGGCTTGACCCGCTTCTTTACCACTCGAGTCCTGATGGGTTTCATATTACCTCTTAACTGAAAACAATAAGGTGAATAACAACAAAAAGGGGTGAGCCAAAAATTGCTCAACAAGTCCGCAAAATATAAACAGTGTTAAAGCAATTTAAGTGAATCGATAACCTGGGTATATCTGCAAAGATATAACCCCGTGAGAGTAGAAAGAAGGCCATTATTGGCGAGTACAAATGACTAAACTGGACACAAGTTCGCATCTATACCCTGCTGATCAGCCAGGATACAGTGCATATCTATATCCCACTATATAGATCCCGTCGGGCACCCAGGCACTACGACCCATCTCAAGGATGCGGTTATGTCCCGGTCCTTAGGATTAAGTAAACTTAATCCTCAAAGTAATACTATCCAGTCCATGGAATAGCAACCGGAACAATCAGTATGCTTTGATATATTCTAATTGTTATTCCCAGTGGACTAACAATGAGATTTACAGAAGGGGGGTTGAATGTAAATCTCAAAATTTTTTCAAGTTTTGAGCAGTTTCTAAGGCTAAGTGTTTTTTAGAGCAAGTGTGTGTGAATTGCTTGAAGCTAATGCAGACAGATATATATTCAAACACAAATGTAAAGAACACAGAGAACTTAAAAACTTTTCTGGTGGATTTGTTGTTCCACCAGAGATGTGTTATTTCAAAAAATCTGTGATTCAAAGAATTAAATCACAGTTGCTTCCTAGTACAAACTAGATGATTTTCTCTCTGGATTTTTCTAAACAGCTCTGGAAAATTCATATCTAATTACTAGCTGCTACTTGGTTTATATATCACCAAGTTTACAAGTGAAGACAAAACTGTAAAATACAATTAAAAAGGCTCTTCACATGTTTCTTCTTCATTTCTCTATCCAATGCAATTTAGGCTTAGCTGTTGATCTTTGAATACTTCCTTGTTTGCACCAGAATGGAAATGCTGCATTTTCTTGATTCCTCCTAGAGGCTTCCACATTCCAGTTTGTCTCTGTCAACCCATGTGCCTCTGTCAGCTTATGAATTATAACTATCAACTGCTAATGAACTAAGCATCCGTTGAAGCTTTCATCCGTTGATGCCTTATCCGTTGAGGCTTTATCCGTTGAAGCTTTATCGGTTGATGCATTATCAGATAAAGTCTTTATCCGTTGAAGCACTTATCCGTTGATGGATATTATCCGTTGAAGCATTAGAGACATCCGTTGAAGCTTTGTTTCTTATCCGTTGAAGGTCTTCAATATCAGTTGATGCTTCTTCACTTATACAAAATTACAAGGCATGAAATATTTACAATTAGCCCTCCTATTTGCATATGCACTAGTAGTCAACATGACTGATACTTTCCTACAACATCTAAGAATTATAACTTGAATCCAGAGAATCAAATTGTATGTCATATGTCATAGCCTATTTGTATATTCGAGGATTCAACTCAACTCAAATAAGAATGTAATAAGTAAATAGTGGATCTACCGTCAAAAGAGATCTCACAGAGTAATATCTGTCAAAGGATTCAGAAACAAGGTTCATCTACAGACTTGAGGAATTAATTCACTGGAAGAAGTTCAAGAAATTGATCATGCCTCAGTGATATAAATCAAGAGTGTGGATTAATCAAGTGACAGAGATCTCGTCAGAGTATCATTAATTACAAGGATTTAATCTGAAGAAAATCAAAGTATCAAAGTCAAGACATGAAGAAACGTCACGGAAGTTAGTCACTCATGAACCAGACAGTACATCGAGTGTCAACGTTGAAGTGATGGAATTGATTCATAATTCTCAGTGATTTTCAGAAGATATTCAGAAGATTGGTTGCTGCTCAGGGTTAGTATTAATTCTCTATTAATTAATTAAGTCATATAATTTAATTAAGAAAATAAATTATATCTGCAAAGATTAATTTATTTGATTAATTAAATTAATTGATTAATTAATTCAAAATTAATATTAAGGATTTTCAGAATTTAAATTGGATTAAAAACAGTCTTAAATCAGCAAGACAATTGAAAATGAACTAGCATGACAATCAGGATTGTCATACCGATTGTCATGCCAAGTCATTTCAATTGTCCTACCGAAAGTTCTACTGGGAAGGAGATAGTCTTGCTAGTTCAACTGATTGTCATACCGAAAGTCATTGTAGTTCAATCAGATTGTCTTGCTAGTTCAATCCATTGTCCTACCGAAAGTCTTGCCAGCTATAGGATTGTCATTCCAGTTCAATTCAATTCTGTTGAATGAATTAAAAAGACACAGAAGCAGTAGAAAGAATAATAATCATCCAATCAAGAACACAGAACTCGAGAACAAAGAAAAAGAAGCAGACACAAATATTTCATCTCATCTGCAACTTCAAGATCAATTTCTAGATTGTAAAGTTAAATCCAATTAACTAGAAATCTTTATCTTGTTCTTGTGTAACAATCTAGCAGATCAAAATCCCTAGAACTTAATCTTAAATTGCGTTTAGCATTTGAATCTTTTTATTACAAAAATAAAAAAAGTTCATGTCGAATTTATTCTAGATTTATGATAATTAATTTGAGATTAATTCCTTGTAATCGATACAGTTGTTGTAACACCTTTCAAGTTTAATAATATTTTTATTTAACTTGAATTTTGTTTCACATTTTTTATTCCGCATTTAATTCGATTATTCGGTACTGTTTGTATTCAACCCCCCCTTCTACAAACACATTGGGACCTAAAACAAATGTGCTACAATACTGAACTTATTGCTAAGTAAAGCTACTCCTTCAACGGATAGCCAAGATGGTCTTATCCGTTGAGGCTACAAACACTAGATTTCTACTTAAGTGTTTTGTTTAACTTATCATCAAACTAATACACATATTCCTAACAATCTCCCCTATTTATGTCTACTAGAATTGTAGGCATAAATTTGGGTTTAGCTTGATGATAACAAAACACATGACAAATATATTAACTGTAATAAAGCAGAAATTTAAAAGTGTTGCAAAAATGTGTATGTTGAGATGGAATTGAAGAATTACATTGTTTCCAAGGATGCTCCTTTAGCCTGAGCAGATTAATTTCTTTTCCTTTGATCCCTTGTTTTCTTTCCTAGCCTCTTGTCATTCTCCTCTATTTGAAGTTGAAGTTGTCTGTAGAACTCTGCTTCATCTTCTTCATTGATGTCCAACTTAGATTGCATATCCTTGAGAGTTTCATTACTGGCAATCTTGAGTTGATCTTCAAGTCTGAAAAATCTTCTGACTCCTTTGTTGTCTCTGAACTCCATCAACCAATGAGGTGATTTGTGAACTATAATTCCTCTTTCTTGAATGAGTAATGTTCTAGGCAAGGCATTGGGCTCCCACCAAGTCTTCCTTATGTTGGCAATCTTGTTGAGAATCTCAGTCTTGGCAGTCCTGGTAAATCCAGAATCCCTTTGTAAGGCTGAGTAGACTCTAACCAAGGTAGAGTAGCCTTCATTCAGAATCCTGTAGAGAGGCCAAGTTCTTTCCCCACTTCCTTTGTATTTGAACACTAGTCTTTCTGGTAGTTGTCTGTAGGCAGCTATTCCCCTTACTTCCTCCAGCTCATCCAGATAGAGTTCAATGTCTGAAAATTCTTTTATGTCACAAATATGAACATAATCATCCTTAGAGGCTTATGGCTTAGGCTTAGGCTTCTGAGTGAATTTGATTGAGGTTTTAGAGGGTGTTGATTTGATTCTTCTTTTCTGCTTCTTTGATGGTGGAGAAGAGGTTAAGAAGGTGGGCAATTTGATGGTATCCCAATCAATTGGTTCCTCTTTAGGAATGATTGTTTCACCATGAATGTTTATGAAGGGGTCAGGCACAATGGGTTCAGGAATAGAAGGTAGTGGTTTAGATTTTGATTGGGTTTCTTCAGTCTCATCTACCATCTTTCTCTTTGCATTGGCCTTCTTTCTGTTCCCTTTCTGCCATTCCTCTCTTTCCTTACTTCTTTCTTCCATATCATTATCAACCATGTCCCCCATACCTTCATCTTCACTTTTGTCTTCAATTTCTTTCTTTTCTTCAGCTTGACTTGACTTTAGCTATTTTTCAAGCTTTGCTTGTGCTCTTTTGTCAGCCTTTAGCTTTTTGGCTTCTTCCTTCAACCTTCTGGTTTCTTCCCTCTTGGCTATTGAGAATTTGGGATGTCCTTGCATCACACAGATGCTCTTTCCCTCTCTAAAGATAATAGCCATGTTCCTCCTTACAGCCACATCCATGGTCTCTTTGTGCTTTATGATACTTCCACCCAAAACCTTGTCTTCATCAGGCTTTGGAAGAGGAAAATCCACTTCTTTCATCTGAGCAAGGCTTAGAGGATTCTTTGTAGAGTCCTTATTGGATCTGTTGTTGGGCTTGAGGACCATAGGTTTCAGATTCTTGGAAGAAGTCTCTCCAACCTTATTCCTCCTTACTGGCTTGAGCTCCATAATAATTGGTTCCACCTTT
>NW_027419103.1:0-113387 GCF_009905375.1 Apium graveolens
CTTGACCGTCCCGTCTTCCATGATACGCGTACTTATGTTTAACTTCGTGCCAAGACTTTCTTGAAATTGCTTCCAAAATCTCGAGTCAAATCGGGGATCTCTGTCTGAAACTATCGATACGGTACGCCGTGTCTTAATACGATTTCACCGATATTACAGATGGACCACTCTATCCAAAGAAGACATCTCGTTGATTGAAGGAAAATCGCGCCGACTTCGTAATCTCTTTCCCCGGTTAGTTGATTTCTTTCCTAATATATTACTTGTTCCTGACAATTTTCTTCTCTTTTCTCAATACTGTTGGCTTAAATTCATTCGTATGACAACCTCTTCAACTATTCACACTCACAAAGTCTAATTCAATCTCTTAACTTACTTCCAGGACAATTCTTTTGGTACTGCTATCATATTCCAATCTCTTCTTCCTACTCAAGCATCGGGCTACCCCGTTCGCCGTTTTCCAGGATGATAATTTATTGAACAATCATAGTCTTAATTAGTTCCAACCATTCCTTTGCCTCATATTGAGCTCCTTCTGAGTGAAAATAACTTTAAACTCTTGTGATCAGTGTAGATCTCACACTTTTCTCCGTAAAGATAATGTCTCCAAATCTTAAGTGCAAATACTATGGTTGCTAGTTCCAAATCATGTGTGACGCCCTCAATCTCGGGGTTAGGAAATGAGGACTCACACACCTCCAATCTAATAATTAAATATGCATAAACCCTGATTAAACTACTAATAGGATCAACAGGATAAAGTTTGAGACAAGATTACAACTACCAATCACAAAATATAACTTACAAACCCAAAATATTATTAAATAAACAATATCGATTCCGGCTGGGAACCGACAGATAACCCATTGTATCTTTAAATGCTTCTTTCTAGGCGCGAGCTCACTCATAATTACCACTACCTGCTCTGGCAACCGGAAGCCCTCAACACGGTAGGGACCACCAGGTACGCTCTTACGAGCAGTGCGCCTAAGCCTGGCCATCTTCTTGCTTAACTGCCATGGTTAGATTAATATAAAACAAATGAGTATAAAACTCAGCAAGTAACTATGTAGCAGTTCTACAATATCAAATCACAATATGCTTTACCAAACTCAGGGCATTTTACTTTATTTGATCTAGGTGGCAGATTTCCATCTTTTGGGTTAATGAAAGGTTTTGAAGGATAATGTGGGGCTTTCAAGGAACAAGGCTCAAAGCAGGACAAAAGCCGACATTCATCACAAATCATTAAAGGATCAGAATAGATCTTTCAAAAGAGGAAAGCAACAATATTTCAATATATGCAATCAATCATATGATCAACAAATTCAAGTATCAGGGTTATCGAGCTTTAAGCTTCATAATAACATAATCAACTCTTTTTAAAGCAATATAAACCATTTTCATTTTCAAGAATCAATTTACTGAACAGAAAGTTTCAGTTCCCTTTTTAAATAGTCATTTAGAACCCTTGATTGGATCACTTTATCTTTCCATTTCATTATATACGGGTGATCAGCCCGTATCGACCTCCATTTCGGTCTTTAAGGTACCAATCGGCATAATTTCAGCCTTAAGTTGGACTAGCCCCACTAGCCTCTTACCATGACTGGATTAGTCCCACTAGCCTCTTACATCCCAATCCAATCCATCAGGAATTCATTTGGAAAACCTTGAGTTGGAAAAACAAATAGGTTTTCTAAAATTCATTTTATCATTACCAAGCATTTGAAATCATTCGGACTCTTTCAAGTCGAAACTCATTCTTAATTCAGATTTTAAGGAAATAAAGTTCAGGGAGTGATTCAAAGATACGCAAGGAAAAATTCATAAGAATTCTGTATCAGGGATAACAAAGCACTTAAGTTAGAAGGACCAACATTTGTTTAGGGATCAATAGGGTGATCAGGAAGAACAGGGTATCATAAGACAGGGTTAACAAGGATAATAAGCGGGTTCTTTTCATGGCTCAATACATAATTTGAGCAGGAAGGACAGATTATCAAAGGATGGAATCAATAAGCTTATCAATAACAGATTATCAAGAACAAGGGTACTTCAAATCAATATCAGGGTTTCATAATTAAACAGTTCAATACTCTACATGGTATGAACAACATTCTCTTTATAACCATTTACACAAGTAATCAGAGTTACTTGCCTGAATTTGCTTTCCTGAAGGTTGAACTACTGCCACCTAGTATACCCTTTCCTTTCCTAGCCTGAATGTCCTCACGCTTCGAATCTACAATAAAACCAAACCTTAATCAGATTCTCATCTCTCGTTCCCGGAACGATCACTCTATACGATAACTCGATTATATCCTTGACTCGAGTATATGAATATAACTTATACACATAAGCACATAGCACATAGCATATAGCATAAACCTTTTCTCGCAACTTTTATATCCTTAACAACCAAAGCGTACTTGCTTAATCTTAGCTATTTCTCAAACCACACTAATATAACTTTACGAATACATGATTTATTCACAACCAAACATTTACGACCATAGCTATCACTTATAGCTCTTTTTTAATATCAAACGATTTAATTCCCTTTTTCTTTTACTCCTTAATTCGAACCAAACATACAAAACACATCTACATATATTCAATTTCAATCTCACACAATCATGCATAACTAATGCAATTTACAAGATTCATTTACTCACTTTAACCTTATCCTTTTAATCAAAAATCCGAATCACAAACACATTAAGAGTCAAAATCAACAACTTCTTTTAATCATCAAAATTCGAACATAAACACTACCCCATCTTTATCATGCAATCAAGTTCTCACTAGCCGTTAATATAATTGACAAAAACCAACTTAATTCCTCTTTTTATTCCTTAGAACCCATTCGGGTTTTCCATAAATCAAACATGCAAGAATGGATTTTGACATGCAAGGTTATATATCACATTTCCCACTTGTTTTAGTCCTTAACTAGATCATTCCATTCACTTAAACACCAAAACCAAACATTACCTAGTGACTTTAGCTTTAATCAATTCATTCAATCAACAAGCATCCACTTAATCACCGAATTATCCCCTTTTAAGTTTATTTTCCATTCGGCAAGAACATGATTTACAACTCAAGGACTAAACATTGACATGCACTACTTGATCTTCTTTAAAACTAACATGCAATCACTCTTTAGGCTATATAAGCTTAGTGTTCACCAAGATCAACTTACAAAAATCAAATTCCTCTTTTAATTAGCATATAGCCGAAGTAAAAACTCACATGCAAACCTTAATTTTTGATTTTTCCAAACAACAATCACTTACACATATCCATTTACTTCCTAAAATAATCAATGGAATCATTTTATCAATCACATATTCGAGTTTCAACACAAGAAACAAAACCCTTCTTCAAGCTTTCAAGAAACCATAACATGCAAAGCTAAAATCAAATTATCATATCATAGAAACGCCACCGGCTCTCCTTTGGATCATGGCCGGTGGTGGTCGAACTTGAGAGAGCCCATAATGGGTCTCCTCTCGAGTTTATGACCCTAAAAGTGCTTGAATTCACTCTCATGGTTTTGCATCAAGAAATTGTTTTCCTTGAACACCACCATAGTGATTAACCAACAAAACTTCTATAAACACTTACATGCAAATAGGAATCGAAGAGTATATCGAAAATAAAGTCTAAAGGTAGTAATATCTTTGAGTTTGGATGAGATTTGAGGGTTGCATGCAAGTGAAGGAGATGAGAGATGGAGAGAGCCGAGAGAGAGAGTGAGAGTGTTCGAGAGAAAGAAAAGAAAAGAGAAGGGAAGGGGAGAGTGAGTGCATGGGAGGAAAAAGAAAAAAGGGGGAGGGAAGTGGGTTTATATACCACTAAAAACAAGGGCAAATTTGTAATCTACTAATTCCATTTCATGCTCATAGTCCCTTTTCTTTTTACTCAAATGCAACAAAATTTAAATATAAAATTTATCTCTCTCGGGAAGTTGAGATTTATTGAAAATGACAATTTTAACACGTAGACCTCGAAATTAACTTTTTAACCATTACTCATAATAGATTTTTGAGCAAACGGTTGATTTTATCTTACTCGAATGATTTTATAAAAATGCGCGAAGGTTAATTAAACCTTTATTTAAGTCACATAATCCCTTTAAAATTCATAAAATTGTTACAGAACACATAGTCATGCACACAGTCAACAATCTCACATATATAATCACGTAACGACTCAGGTCTGATCATATAATTTATCCTTCTTTAATCTTTATCCTCTTTTACGCGTACCGGGTCACATTCAGCCTGACAGCCCGACGCTCAGCGTTTCGATTGCGCTTCTCATTATCATTATCAGTCAACACGTCACTTAGGACAAAATACTTTATTCAAACATTCAGTTCATTCAATCTCACATACTTTACATTTTATATTCTTTATCTCCCTATTAGGACGGGTTCCGTTCTACCTGACGGCCCGATACCACAGCTTAACTTCTAAGCTGACTCTTTAAATTGGAACATTTTTATTTACGCTCTCATACTCTAATATACAGAAAAGACAATTAATTATCACTTAGTCACATAATTATAATCACATCACATAACACATACTTTATTGACTTAATTACGTCGCAAAATTCTCAGTCATCACATCATGCGTAGGGTACTTTAATTCATGTGGTCTTAACTGTCTTGACGCATACACAATCACCTTATTGTGTTGCATTAGCACGCAACCCAGACCCTTATGTGAAGCATCACTGAAAATCACAAAGTTTCCTTGATCATCTGGTAGTACCAACACCGGAGCTGTAACCAACCTCTGCTTCAACTCTTGAAAGCTATCCTCACATTCTGCATTCCATTCGAACTTTTGATTCTTCCTAGTTAACTTAGTCAATGGCGTGGCGATTTTCGAGAAATCTTTGACAAATCTTCTATAATATCCCGCCAACCCTAGAAAACTTCGCACTTCCGTAGGTGCCTTTGGCCTTTCCCAACTCATAATTTCCTCAATCTTTGCCGGATCTACTTTAACTCCTTCACTTCCAATAACATGACCCAAAAATTGAACCTCCTTTAACCAAAACTCACACTTAGAAAACTTGGCATACAACTTCTCTTGTCGGAGTATATCCAATGCTATCCACAGATGCTGCTTATGTTCTTCTTTTGACTTTGAATAGATAAGAATGTCATCAATAAATACCACTACAAACTTGTCCAAATACTTCTTAAATGCTGCCGGAGCATTAGTCAACCCAAAAGGCATTACTAAGAATTCATAATGTCCGTATCTTGTCCTGAATGCTATCTTTGGGATGTTTTCTTCTTTGATCTTTAATTGATGGTATCCTGATCTTAAGTCAATCTTGGAAAAGCACTTTGCTCCTTTCAGCTGATCAAATAGGTCATCTATTCTTGGTAGCGGGTATCGGTTCTTAATCGTCACCTTATTCAACTACCGATAATCTATACATAGCCTCATGCTTCCATCTTTCTTCTTTACGAACAGAACAGGTGCTCCCCATGGCAACATAATTGGCCTTATCACTCCTTTTTCCAACAATTCTTGTAGCTGGCTTGCCAACTCTTTCATTTCTGCTTTGCCATCCTATATGGGGCCTTCGAAACTGGTTTCGTGCCTGAAGCTAAGTTGATCTCAAACTCAATTTGTCGATCTGGCGGTAAACCTGGTAGTTCGTCTGGAAACACATCTGGAAATTTGTTAACTACGGGAATATCTTCTATGCTGAGGCTGTCTCATATGAATCTACTACATCAGCTAGGAACGACTCACAACCTTTCCTAAGCAACTTCTTAGCCTGAATGATTGTAAGAAACAGTTGCTCTTGCCTCTGTCCCTTAAATACTACTTTCTCTCCACTCTCCGTCTTCAAGTACACCTTCTTAGACTTACAATATATCTGAGCGGTGTTCTTCCCTAACCAATCCATGCCTAAGATTATATCGAACTCCCCTAACTTGAAAAGTATCAAGTCGGCTGAAAATTTATATCCCGAGATATCAATCTCACACTTAGGACAGAGTTGACTCACCAGAATCTTCTCTTTGAAAGGAATATGTCCTAAGTCCAATCATGAATTAGGATTTAGGAATAACTTCCTGTGTAATCTGTTTTGATTTCATTGATATTAATAAAAGACTTGTTTTGTTTTTATTACGGGCTTTATCTATTTAAGTGTTTAAATAAGATATACCATAGTTTAGAGTAAAGCTTTTTATGGATTATGATGAGATCATAATAGTGAGACCTAAAAGATGATAACTCTAAACTTAAATAGTTCCTGGTCATAGGATTACTAACTGGTAATTAATAATCCGCAAAGATCGGTACATACTATGCTTGCTTCATTATGAAGGATGTCTGTTCTCATAGACATTTGTGTGGTGACACTATAGCTAGTATGAAGGTTCTTATTATAGAATAAGTTCACTGAACATGACTCGCCCAGCTGAACAACTGATGGAGTTCACTCACGTGTCAGCAGTTGTTCACATAGTGATAGTTGTACAAGTATCTTTAGACTTGAGGTCATCATAGTCATCTTGTGTACACTGAACTATGATTTGGTTTAGTTCTTAGTCTCCAGGGACAATTATTAGGGCTCTACTGGGTATGGGAATTTGTACACGAAGATAGTGTATGATCAATAAAGGATCTACCCCTTCTAGTGAAGGAAGCGAATGTTCAAGGCTGATCCACTTATGCTAGTTCAGGAATCTCTGGCCAGAGTGAATGAAATTAGAAAGGAGCTTCTAATTTGCATAGAACTACGCATAGTAAATGGTAAGCAAGTGATTAAATTAGATAGGCTTGACACGAGATCCATGCCTTGTATTTAATCGGGACATTGTAGGGTAGAAGGAGTTTATTGTACGGTAACTATTCACTGAATAGGTTCTTGGTATTCTAAGCAGTGAATTCATATTATCCGGATAGTCGCGATATCCTGAGAAGTATCCCTCACGATGTAGAATAAATGTGATTAATTAATTAATCATATTTAATAAATTAGAGAATTTATATAAATAATGATAAAATAGTTTTATTATTATTTATTTCTACTACCGGCTTAATATTGAACCTACAGGGTCACACCATAAAAAGAGAATGATTTAATGGTGGGGGAATTAATTAATAATGGCTAAATAATTATTTATTTGTGAAATAAATAATTAGTTGGTAAATTTAATAATTGATTAAATGAGATTTAATTAATTATAAATTAATTAAGAAAAGTTCTTAATATTATTAATTAAGGATTTAATTTTTGGAAATTAAATCAAGAGAGAGAATTATTTCTAAAGTGTTTAGAAAAAGGATTAATAATTAAAAGGTGTTTTAATTATTAATGAGAATAATAAATGGGATATTAATAATAATATTTATGGGAAAATTTTAGCTGAAAATTTTGCCTATAAATGTACTATTATAGACCCTATTTTTATTCGAACCCCAAAAACCCAAAAAGTTTGGAAAACCCAATTCTCTCCACCTCCTTCCTCCTCCTTAACATCGTTTTCTTGGTGGATACCGGTGGAGTGCTTCACACTTGAGGAGCAACTGCTAAGGATCTCTGATCGTTGTCTCCGAATTATTTTAAAGGTTAGATTCGATCCCTATGTTTTTACCATGATTTATATGCTTTTATTTGGATTTTATATGTGTAAAAGTGTTTTGCCATGCCCCGCTGCAATTAAAAATCCATCACTCTTGATTCGCAATTACCACATTTACTACCTCGTTCATGGTCATTTTTTCACATTGAAGTTTATCAACAAAAGTTTCTGATATAAAAGATCTCGTTGCTCTAGAATCAATCAATACTTTAGCTTCGACATTATTTAATAAAAGAGTACCTACTATCACCTCAGAATTCTGAACAGCGTCCTTCATTTTCAAATCGAATGTCCTTGCCGTTACTTGCGGAGTTGTTGTAGGTGGTGGAGGTAATGCCAATACCTCAGCTAGGATGCTTGCACTGGTGCTTGCCACGTTCATCAGAGCTTTGACTGGTCCGGTTGACTTGCACTCCCTAGCTATATGTCCAGTCTTTCCACACTTGTAGCATGTGACTCCCGGCTTCGGCATCTTACACTCGTTAGCCAAATGTCCCTTCTGGTTGCATCTATAGCATGCCAGGTTCAGCTTATTACACACTCCTGGGTGTCTTTTTCCACAATGCTTGCACTCTGGCCTCTGAAATCTATTTTCTCCAACTTGCCCTTGGCTTGCCTGGTTGTTCCCTTTTGATTCTTGTCTTTTATTCAAGTTTCCCTTCTTCTGAAAATTCCCGCCTTCATGGAATCCAATCCTTTTCACACTCCTATCTAGTGAGCTTCCAGCTTCAGACTTCTCTCCGTAAAATGGAACCTTCCTCTTCTTGTTATCTCTTTCCTTCCTTGACTGCATCCCATTACCCTCAATCAGAGCAGCTTTCTGTACTACTCCTGCATAAGTATCAAGCTCAAACATAGCCACTCTATCTCTGATCCAAGACTCTAATCCTTGTTGCAATCTCTTTGCTTTTTCCTCCTCACTGTCGGTATACTTTGTCACAAACCTTGACAGCTCCGTAAACTTCTTCTCATACTCCAATACAGTCATACTCCTTTGCTTTAGTTCAAGAAATTTAAGCTCCATCTGATTCTGCATGTACTTAGGGTAATACTTGTCCAGAAATAACTTCTTAAACCTTTCCCAAGAAACTTGCTGATTTGCCTCCATAGCTTTCAATGAATCCCACCAATAAATGACTTCGCCCTTCAGGAAGTAAGTAGCATAGGGTGTCTTCTGGTCGTCCCCTAACTGTACCAATTCAAAAGCTCTTTCCATTTCCTTAATCCATGTGTTAGCTATTACTGGGTCAGTGGTATCATGAAATGCAGGTGGATTCACATTCTGAAAAGCTTTGAAAGTGACAACTTGTCGAGGTGGTACTTGTGGATCAGGTGGTTGGTGTGGTTCACGGTTATCTTGGTTTTCAAATTATTGTTGAAAAGTTCTTTGTTGTTGAGCTATATCATTTGTTTGATATTGTAAGGTTTCCAGTAATCAAAGAATATTAGGATCTGTGGTAGATGTGGTTGTTGGGTTCTTCTTTTTGGGTGGCATAATCCTGAAATAAAAGTTTTATCAAAACAGGTATGAACAATAAGATAATTCGAGGATATGGTGTCACATGACATTCTGTTCACATATGAGGTCGAGTTTTTAAATTAAAAAATAAGGGTGATGGCGTAAAAACAATTAAAAGCAATTAGAACGATAGTGCATAATAATTGAAATTTTAAGGTCAAGGTACATCAAGATTAGAATAAAGTCTGAATCTAGGAATAACATGCTTATATAAAGGAAACAACAGGGAATTCTACAAAGTCCGATAATACAACAACATGAAAGGTAGATAATGGAAAGAACTAAGGCTCCACTCCGTCAGAACGGGGTTTGATAGTCTTCTCCTCTCGAAGCATCTTCATAATACTCTGGAGCTCGTCCGCAATCATCTGGAGGGTATACTGGCTAGTACGGTCTCGGTGCGATGGCATCTCCTCAAGCTTAGTGTTGACGTACTGAACCAAAGTCTCAAGTCTCGCAGTCATCTGCTCCTTAGGCTTCCCTTCATAGTTTCGGCTGTCCGAATACACGTTCTTCAATCGGTCTAACAGTCGGTCGTACTTGCCCTGAAGCATGTCGAACTCGCGCCTTAACTCAGCATACACAGAGAAAGCAATTATGTCAGCCGACCCAGAGGATGACGAGGAATGCGCCCTTTGCTGACAAACAATACATAGATATATATATAAGAGGAGTATTAATGATAGATTCGCTTAACCTACTCTCAAGCATAGTATCCTATAACTTATACATATATCATATAACTTATCTGGGCTATCCAGGGACTCTAAACCGTAGCTCTGATACCAAAACCTGTCACGCCCCGACTTAACAATATATTATACAAATTATTACAATAGATAACAAAATAAAGTAAATACAACTGAATCCAAGATCTTACAGTTTAGGGTTTAGAACAGCCCAACACTATTAACTATTTCAACCTGATTTCTAATATCGAGTCCTCATACAAAACGATCACTAATCTACCTGAGTTCGAACATATGCATCGGCATCACAAGTCTTACGCGCTGTCTGTTTGAATCTAACCATATCTGCTAGCTAAAATATCAGGGTGAAAGCAAGTAGTGAGCCAAATGCTCAACAAGTGCTATACAATACAATACAAAATATAAATCGAGATATAAGAATAACAATGTGAAGGTGGAGCTAATAATAGCAAGAGATAAAATTTTGAGTGATGGCATCTTTTATTTGTAACAAAACCATTCAAACCATTTCTTTATCAAAAACCATTTTATGACGCTGCGGATTACAGCCGGTGATCAGCCGCGAAGTAACCCCGAACCTCGCTGGGTTCTAGAACATTAATGGGATCCCTAGGAAACTTTTAAGCCTATAAATTAAGAGCAGAAAGGACTGGAAATCCAAATTTTAACCTTTTATTTTATTAAAAACTGATGCCAGGTGACGGTTAATTTCTTAAACAGTGAGCATCTTTATCAAGGGTTCTAGATCAACTTTGAAGCAGAGGGAAAAGGTCCACCAAATTTCAAGGCCATGATCAACTAGACTATACTTCATCAAGGGAATTGCAAGGTTTCTATATACAAGGATTTTGACAGTGAGATTTAGCAAGGTTATCGAATAGTATGAAGGAACAAGGTCAAACGAGGTTCTAGGTAATGTTTCCAGGTAAGACATAGATATTTAAAAAAATACAGAGAAAGTAATCATTAATGGTTCCAAATGAGGTATAGGTATTAAATTATAGGGAACGTGAGCATTAACTCAAGGTATAACAGAGTGTCATGCTTTAGGGTAAAGATAGGGTTATCAAACAATCATGGATAATTATTAAGGAATGACTAACTTTTAGGTATTAAGATAAGGTTACTGAGTATAACTTGCACATGGTTCAACATCACAATTACTTGGGTATACTAGCTGAAGGGTTTTTAGCACATAAACGCAGCGAAAACGTAAATTTAAATCTTAAAAAAAAACGAAACCCTCCGCAGGATCCATGCAAAAAATAATATTTAATTCATAATTCAGTATGTTTACCTTAACAAGCTTTACGTTAATGGAAAGATGAAGGTCTTTAATGGCGATCCAAAAATGATGAACGGAGATCCTTAGCAGCTGCTCCTCAAGTGTGAAGCACTCCACCGGTATCCACCAAGAAAACGATGTAATGAAGGAGGAGGAGATGGAGAGAATTAGGGTTTTGTAAATCTTTTTGGTCGAGGCAAAAATAGGGTCTATAATAGTATATTTATAGGCAATATTTTCAGCTGAAAATTTTCATATAAAATATTATTATTATTAACCCTTTATTATTCTCACTAATAATTAAAACACCTTTTAATTATTAATCCTTTTTCTAAACTCTTTAGATATAATTCTCTCACTTGATTTAATTTCCAAAAATTAAATTCTTAATTAATAATATTAAGAACCTTTTCTTAATTAATTTATAATCAATTAAATCTAATTTAATTAATTATTAAATTTGCAAATTAATTATTTATTTCATAAATAAATAATTATCAGCCATTATTAATTAATTCCTCCACCATTAAATCATTCTCTATTATGGTGTGACCCTGTAGGTTCAATATTAAGCCGATAGTAGAAATAAATAATAATAAAACTATTTTATCATTATTTATATAAATTCTCTAATTTATTAAATATGATTAATTAATTAATCATATTTATTCTACATCGTGAGGGATACTTCTCAGCAAATCGCGACTATCCGGATAATACGAATTCACTGCTTAGAATACCAAGAACCTATTCAGTGAGTAGTTACCGTACAATCAATTTCTTCTACCCTACAATGCCACGATTAAATACAAGGCATGGAACTTGTGTCAAGCCTATCTTATTTAATCAGTTGCTTTTCCATTCACTATGCTTAGTTCTATTTAATGTAAATTAGAAACTCCTTTCTAATTTCATTCACTCTGGCCAGAGATTCCTGAACTAACATAAGTGGATCAGCATTGAACATTCTCTTCCTACACTGGAAGGGGTAGATCCTTTATTGATCATACACTATCTTCGTGTACAAATTCCTATACCCAGTAGAGCCCTTATAATTGTCTCTTGAGACTAAGAACTAAACCAAAGCATAGTTCAGTGTACACAAGATGACTATGATGACCTCAAGTCTGAGGATACTTGTACAACTATCACTATATGAACAACTGCTGACACGTGAGTGAACTCCATCAGTTGTTCAGCTGTGTGAGTCATGTTCAGTGAACTTATTCTATAATAAGCACCTACATACTAGCTATAGTGTCACCATACAAATGTCTATGAGAACAGGCATCCTTCATAATGAAGCAAGCATAGTATGTACCGATCTTTACGGATTATTAATTACCAGTTAGTAATCCTACGAACAGGAACTATTTATGTTTAGAGTTATCATCTTTTAGGTCTCATTATTATGATCTCATCACAATCCATAAAAAGCTTTACTCTAAACTGTGGTATAGCTTATTTAAACATTTAAATAGATAGAGCCCGCAATAAAAACAAAAAAAGTATTTTATTAATATCAATGAAATCAAACAGATTACATAAAAGTTATTCCTAAATCCTCATATATGATTGGACTTAGGACATATCTCTTTCAATCTCTCACTTGTACTAAAGCCAATCACTCTGGTATCTAATACCCATATTGTCTTTATGACGATCAAAGTGACTCTGAGAAAGTGGCTTTGTGAGTGGGTCTGCTACGTTGTTATGTGTGTCAACTCTCTCGACATTGACATCTCCTCTATTTTCAACTCAGACTCACCACCAAAAACAAAAAAAATGTCCTGAGTCCTTCGCAAGTACTTAAGGATGTTTTTCACTGCTTTCCAGTGGTCTTCACCTGGATTGGACTGATATCTGCTCGTCACACTAATTGAATAAGCAACATCAGGCCTTATACACAACATCGCGTACATGATAAATCCTATTCCTGAAGCATAAGGAATCTTACTCATACGCTCTCTTTCCTCAGGTATCTTAGGAGATATTTTTTCGGAAAGGGACACTCCATGGCTCATCGGTATGAGACCTCTTTTGAAGTTTTCCATGCTAAACCTTTTAAGCACTTTCTGGATGTATGTACTCTGGGTAAGACCTATCATTCTTCTAGATCTATCTCTATAGATCTTCACACCGAGAATGTAGGATGCTTCTCCCAAGTCCTTCATGGTGAAGTTCTTTGATAGCCATACTTTGACTGATTGTAGCATCAGTATATCATTTCCCATAAGAAGTATGTCATCCACATACAATACAAGAAATGTTACCGCACTCCCACTAACCTTCTTGTAGACACATGGTTCATCTATGTTTTTGATAAAACCAAACTCTTTGATTGTCTCAGCAAAACGGATGTTCCATCTACGAGAAGCTTGCCTTAAACCATATTGAAAGGAATATGTCCTAAGTCCAATCATGTATTAGGATTTAGGAATAACTTCCTGTGTAATTAGTTTTGATTTCATTGATATTAATAAAAGACTTGTTTTGTTTTTATTACGGGCTTTATCTATTTAAGTGTTTAAATAAGATATACCATAGTTTAGAGTAAAGCTTTTTATGGATTATGATGAGATCATAATAGTGAGACCTAAAAGATGATAACTCTAAACTTAAATAGTTCCTGGTTGTAGGATTACTAACTGGTAATTAATAATCCGCAGAGATTGGTACATACTATGCTTGCTTCATTATGAAGGATGTCTGTTCTCATAGACATTTGTGTGGTGACACTATAGCTAGTATGTAGGTGCTTATTATAGAATAAGTTCACTGAACATGACTCGCCCAGCTGAACAACTGATGGAGTTCACTCACGTGTCAGCAGTTGTTCATATAGTGATAGTTGTACAAGTATCCTTAGACTTGAGGTCATCATAGTCATCTTGTGTACACTGAACTATGCTTTGGTTTAGTTCTTACTCTCCAGGGACAATTATTAGGGCTCTACTGGGTATAGGAATTTGTACACGAAGATAGTGTATGATAAATAAAGGATCTACCCCTTCCAGTGAAGGAAGCGAATGTTCAAGGCTGATCCACTTATGCTAGTTCAGGAATCTCTGGCCAGAGTGAATGAAATTAGAAAGGAGTTTCTAATTTGCATAGAACTAAGCATAGTAAATGGTAAGCAAGTGATTAGATTAGATAGGCTTGACACGAGATCCATGCCTTGTATTTAATCGGGACATTGTAGGGTAGAAGGAGTTTATTGTACGGTAACTATTCACTGAATAGGTTCTTGGTATTCTAAGCAATGAATTCATATTATCCGGATAGTCGCAATATGCTGAGAAGTATCCCTCACGATGTAGAATAAATGTGATTAGTTAATTAATCATATTTAATAAATTAGAGAATTTATATAAATAATGATCAATTAGTTTTATTATTATTTATTTCTACTACCGGCTTAATATTGAACCTACAGGGTCACACCATAAAAAGAGAATGATTTAATGGTGGAGGAATTAATTAATAATGGCTAATAATTATTTATTTGTGAAATAAATAATTAATTGGCAAATTTAATAATTGAATAAATGAGATTTAATTGATTATAAATTAATTAAGAAAAGTTCTTAATATTATTAATTAAGGATTTAATTTTTTGGAAATTAAATCAAGAGAGAGAATTATTTCTAAAGTGTTTAGAAAAAAGATTAATAATTAAAAGGTGTTTTAATTATTAATGTGAATAATAAATGGGATAATAATAATAATATTTATGGAAAAATTTCAGCTGAAAATTTTGCCTATAAATATACAATTATAAACCCTATTTTGATTCTAACCCCAAAATTTTATAAAACCTAATTCTCTCCACCTCCTCCTCCTCCTTAACGTCGTTTTCTTGGTGGATACCGGTGGAGTGCTTCACGTTTGAGGAGCAGCTGCTAAGGATCTCCGATCGTTGCTTTTGGATCACATATTAAAGGTTAGTAATCGATCCCTATGTTTTTACCATGATTTATATGCTTTTATTTGAATTTTGTATGTGTAAAAGTGTTTTACCATGCCTCCGCTGTGATTAAAATCCAACAATGGTATCAGAGCTTAGGTTGTATGCATATAGATCTGTGGTAAAAATTTCAGAATTTTATGTGCTTGTATGAATTAATTATGATTTTTATAAGTTATATCATGGATTAATTTTGTCTGATGAGAAATCGTTTCTCAGAATAATTTTGAATGTTGATCTGGGTTCAACAAGTGTTGTAGATCGTCTGGGTATTTTTTTCATAATTTTATGATGTATAGATTTTTTATTATGAATTTTTGAAGTTCTTGTAATTAAAATTCGTAATTTAATAAGTATAAATATATGTATATATAGTATATATATATGTTTGTATTGCCTGAGTTGTATTACTGCTGCACGGAAAAAGAAGAAGATGGAACAGTCAGGTACGGTGGCACGCTAATCGAGGAAAGCGGCGGCGAATCACAGAAGGGCGCACGACCGCGCGTCTGCCACGCGCGCGTGGGGTTCACGCGCTCCAGGCCCATGCGCGGCGCGTGTCAGCCACGCGCTGATCAAAGGTCAGACGGATGCTGACGTCATCAAATGTCGTCATGCTGACGTCAGCACAGGGTTTCGGGCGCGTGAGGCGCGTGTGCGCGTGGGGGCGCGTGGACGGGAGTCTGACACGCGCCTGTCAGCGCGTGTGCGCATGGGGGCGCGTGGGAAACCTTCTTTCGGCGCGTGCGGGCGCGTGGCAACTCGAAATAGGGTGATTTTGGCGCCGTTGGATTCGTCTTTTCGAGACGCTTCTAATGGTATATTATATGATATTTTATGAAATTGTTTCGAACTGTTTATAGCTAACAGAAGTGTTTTTTAAGCTATTTTTGACGGTTTTAATTGCTTTTAAATGCTTCATGTGATACATAGAGATGTATAATGCTTAGACTAATGTGCTAGATGATATAACATGCCTACCTTGATGTTTATTCATGTTGATATATGTGATATATGCTTAGTTTATCATGCGATGATAGATTTAGGTGAACTTAAATGAACGTAAGGCGTTTGTTAGACAACCTAGTATAGTGAAATTGTTTCATAACCTTAAGAATGATATTATGAATACAATCATGAGATTCTTGTGTTTATGAAACACGTAATTGAATATGAATTTTCGATATGAGAGAAAGGATGATTCTATCAACAACAGATTTCTATCTGTAAGAAAGGGTTATTAAGTGACACCTCTTGACAATATTCCACCCGATGTGGGAATCATCTGATTTGAAATATTTAATTTAAAAGGAAGAATCTCTTTATAATATGATTATGATTGTAACGTAAAATAATCCCTCTAAAATTAAATAATATCAAGTAGTAATTGGCCAATGACACAACGGGCTTGTGTCGGTCATAGCCTTCCAACATGATAGAAAGTAGTTCTTATTTTTAAATCATTGTCGTTTCGTGCCACAGCCGAGGGCTTTGATTTCGAAATAAGAAATACTTGTCTATTACATAGAGATGTGTACATTGAATAAGAATCTAAAGGTCGTTACGTGCCACAGCCGTGGGCCTTTGGGGACTGATTCAATCGTACGGAATGTTGGGTTAGACTTGACTTAGAATATTGAGTTTATCATGCCACAGCCGTGACTCAATTATTCAAGAGGCTAAAGTTTAATTAGGGAATAACATTAGATGTAATTGACAAGAGTTGTCTGCCTATTGAACATTACATGGCGTTTCGTGCCACAGCCGGGGTTGTGTAATGGAATGTAGGATCCCTATTCCCACTAGCATTATGAATGCTTAATTTTTCACGTAGGGGGTTGAATAAATTAGGTAAACTAGTGGGAGCCACTTATGAATAAAGACCCGATTCATATAGTGTTTTAAAATGAAATCGAATATTTGCTAAGTGTTGTTATGTGTTTATCATTTACAGATTTACAATATACATTATGTCTTCTGCACTATCACTCAGGAGCATACTGGATGCTCACAAATTGACTGGTCCTAATTATGCTGACTGGCTTCAAAACTTGAGAATTGTTCTCAGGATTGAGAAGCTGGAATACGTGATTGACTCACCTAAGCCTACTGAACCTGCTAGCGATGCGCATAATGATGAACATGTTGTGTATCGTAAGTGGATAGATGATGCAAATGTTGCTCAATGCATCATGCTAGCTTCCATGAACATTGAGCTACAGAAGCAACATGAGCATATGGATGCTCACACTATCCTCATGCATCTACAAGAGTTGTATGATGTGGAAGGGAGGACAGCTCGATATGAGATATCGAAGGAGCTGTTCGGTTGTAGGATGTCTGAGGGATCATCTGTGAATCACCATGTACTTAAGATGATCAATTTGATTGAACGTTTTGGATAACTTGGTTTTGCCATGGATGGGGAGCTGAGCCAAGACTTGGTCTTGCAATCGCTTCCGAGTTTGTTCTCGTAGTTTGTTGTGAACTTTCACATGAATAAGTTGGATGTCAGCCTGCCTGAACTCCACAACATGTTGAAGACTGCGGAATCGAATTTTCCCCCTAAGAAGAGTTCTGTTCTTCTAATTGGTGAAGGTTCCAATCCTAAGAAAAGGAAGAGGAACCCTTCCAAGAAGAAGAAAGTAGGTGAGAAAATGCCGGTTCCACCAAAAGCTGAAGACCCCAAGAGCAAAGTTGTTTGCTTTCACTGTAACAAGGTGGGGCACTGGAAGAGGAACTGCAAGGTTTACCTTGCAGAATTAAAGAAGAAGAAGGGTAGTGAGACTACCGCTTCTGATTCAGGTATGTTCATGATAGAAGTGAATATGTCATTAAATCAAATTTCTACTTGGGTATTAGATACCGCCTGTGGTTCTCATATCTGCAATTTGTTGCAGGGACTAAGGAGAAGTAGGACTCTTGAGGAAGAGGAGGTGATTCTACTGATGGGAAATGGAGCAAGAGTTGCTGCTGAAGATGTAGAATCATTTCATTTACATATGCCTACGGGCAAGACTATTGTTTTTAAATAATTGTTATTTTGTTCCCTCGATTGTGAGGAATATTATTCCCATGTTAGACTTGGCTGGATTTTCATTTATTATTGAGAATAATGAATGTTCTATTCTTAGAGATAATATTCTTTATGGACGTGGTACTTTAAATAATGGTCTGTATCAATGTGACATAATTTACTTCAGATTGAACAAACTAATAAAAGAAAAGGGATGATGAAAATCTCACTTTATTGTGGCACTGCAGTCTCCATTTAGTAGACATGGAGAGAGGGCTGCAAATTTGCTAGGAATGGTACACACAGATGTATGTGGACCAATGTCTACACATGCCATGGGTGGATTTTCATACTTCATTACTTTCATAGATGATAGATCTAGATTCGAATATGTGTTTGATGAAACACAAGTCTGAAGCCTTTGAAAAGTTCAAAGAGTATAAGTATGAAGTGGAGAAACAAACCAAACATAGTTGTTAGGTCCCAATGTGTTTGTAGAAGGGGGGGTTGAATACAAACAGTACCGAATAATCGAATTAAATGCGGAATAAAAAATGTGAAACAAAATTCAAGTTAAATAAAAATATTATTAAACTTGAAAGGTGTTACAACAACTGTATCGATTACAAGGTATTAATCTCAAATCAATTATCACAAATCTAGAATAAATTCGACATGAACTTTTTCTATTTTTGCAATAATTAGAATCAAATGCTAAACGCGATTTGAGATTAAGTTCTAGGGATTTTAATCCGCTAGATTGATACACAAGAGCAAGATAAAGATTTCTAGTGGATTGGATTTAACTTTACAATCTAGAAATTTAATCTTGAAGTATGCAGATGAAAAGATGAAATATTTCTTCTTGATTTTCTTTTCTGCCTTGTTTCTTGACTTCTGTGTTCTTAATTATAAGTTGCTGCTTCTCTGCTTCTTTTTAAATCAACAAACGAATAGAATTGACTTGGCATGACAATCCTATAGCTGGCAAGACTTTCGGTGAGACAATTGAATGAACTAGCAAGACAATCTGAATGAACTAGCATGACAATCAGAATGAACTAGCAAGACAATTATCCTCCTAGAGTAACTTTCGGTATGACAATGGAAAATGGCCTAGCATGACAATCGGTATGACAATCCTGATTGTCATGCTAGTTCATTTTCAATTGTCTTGCTGATTTAATGCTTGAATTTAATCCAATTAAGCTTCTGAAAATTCCTAAAATTCCTAGAATTAATTCAGAATTAATTAATCAATTAATTCAATTAATAAATAAATTATTCTTCGCAGATATAATTTATTTTCTTAATTAAATTAGATGACTTAATTAATTAATAGAGAATTAATTCTAGTCTTGAGCAGCAACCATTCTTCTGCAAATCTTCTGAAAATCACTGAAAATTATGAATCAATTCCATCACTTCAACGTTGACACTCGATGTACTGTCTGGTTCATGAGTGACTAACTTCCGTGACGTTTCTTCATGTCTTGACTTTGACACTTTGATTTTCTTCAGATTAAATCCTTGTAATTTATTGATACCCTGACGAGATCTCTGTCACTTGATTAAATCCACGATCTTGTTTATATCACTGAGGCATGATCAACTTCTTGAACTTCTTCCAGTGAATTAACTCCTCAAGTCTGTAGATGAACATTGTCTCTGAATCCTTTGACAGATATTACTTTGCGAGATCTCTCTGACGGTCGATCCACTATTTACTTATTACATTCTTATTTGAGTTGAGTTGAATCCTCGAATATACAAATAGGCTATGACATATGACTTACAATCTCCCCCTATTTGTTTGTTAGACAATAACACACAAATACCTAGAGGATAACTCAACTAACAAATAAGAAAAAGATATAAACTTACATGCAAAGTAAATAGCAGAAAAGTTCTGGATGAGATTTAACATTTTCCAGATTCCAAGTAGATGTTCCTCTAGACTGAACATATCTTCAAGTAGTTCCATCTTCATTTGTACAACCACATTTCCTGTTGAGAAGCCCATATATCTTGCTTCTCCCCCTATGAGAATCAACTGATTAAAGAAGATCACCTTCGTTTTACCACCTCTCCCGTACAATAGGATCCGCAGATAAAAACCAATGGTACTCCCCTAACAGCTTCTTCCCTTACTAGAAAATCACCTTGTGTTTACCACCTCTCCCGTACAATAGGATCCGTAGTTAAAAACAACAATGGTGTGGTGATGAGATTTAACATTTTCCAGATTCCAAGTAGATGTTCCTCTAGACTGAACATATCTTCAAGTAGTTCCATCTTCATTTGTACAACCACATTTCCTGTTGAGAAGCCCATATCTCTTGCTTCTCCCCCTATGAGAATCAACTGATTAAAGAAGATCACCTTCGTTTTACCACCTCTCCCGTACAATAGGATCCGCAGATAAAAACCAATGGTACTCCCCTAACAGCTTCTTCCCTTACTAGAAAATCACCTTGTGTTTACCACCTCTCCCGTACAATAGGATCCGTAGTTAAAAACAACAATGGTGTGGTGTAGTGTACATTTTTAGGATCTTTTTCTTCCTCCCTGCTATTTCTCCCCCTTAGTTGAGGAATCCTCCAAACTATTACTTAAGCTTTTATCTCCCCCTTAAAGAAGGAATGTATGCCGTCGTCTGAAGGAGTTCTCATATTTCACTTGGTTGGAAAAGAAATAACAAGTAGTTTCTTTTTCTTCCTCACTGTGAGTGTGTGATTGTGTTTTAGTGTACCTCACATGTGTTTCACTCTTCTCTCCACTCGTGTTTACACTCTTTCTCACAAGTGTATCACTCTTCTCTCATAGCTCCATAATCCAGCTGTACCTGCAAGGAAAATCACCTTAGCCATCCTTAAGGAGGTCACAGGTGGTGCAATGGGAGTTCACAAATCCCCATCCTTGTTAAACTCGTCAGATAAATCTGAGTCATAATCTACAAGTTGCTAGTTTCCCTTTTAGGGTTCCAGATTTGAATTCTTGGAAGGTAAACAATGATCCAACGATTTTAGCATAAAGATCAAAGTTCCCTTCTAATGTCTGTGAAGACACTTCCTTGTGACTCATCAGGTAATATCTGAATCATTGTCAACAAGTTGCCGATCTGCACCTATGTCAGATCCACTATCCGCAGATGCATCCAGGGGATTTAAGCCTGGGGAGGTAGACACTGACCACTGACATATGGCTTTTGGATCAGTATCCTCTCCTAACACCTGTAAAGGCAATTGGTCCACTAACGAACCTTGAACAATCGAATCTGACCTTAAAATGGTCGAAACTCTTGTTTCCGTCAACTCATCCTTTGTGTGTGTAACCTCTCCTTGTGCATCAAGAATTGATTATATTTGAAGTGGTGACACTACATCAGATACCTTGGCCGACAGGCAAAATTCAATAGACGCACCCTGTTGAGAGAATGAATCTAGTAACTGTTTTTGTGCCTTTTCAGCCATTACATCTTTTTGAGAAGATGCATGGGGGCTAGCAGTTGTCTCGGTTTAAATACTACTCATCTATGTAGGAGACAGAGCTACTGGGTTGACTACAGAACCTTCCTTATGTGGTGCACTAAGGCACTATCTCCCTCACGCTCATTCATATTACATTTAGTGGTAAGAGAGTGTTGGTTGGTTCTGTTTTTGTGTTTATCTTTACAGTCTGGGATAGACGTTGTGGGTTTTCAACCTCATGACTGTCAATGAAAGAAAGTCAATGGAGACTGAACCTGTATCATAGAACATATGGTAATAGAGAGAAAATGATTTACAATAGTGATTTCAAAAGATTTTACATGAAATAAGAAATCACTAATGTAGAAAGAAGTTTGATTTTGTTTTTCAATATGAATGAGTTTTTGATAAAACATTGATCACTTAGGTAAAGTCTAAGTAATTCTCATTCATGTCAAAAGCTTACAAATATCTGCAACATAATGTTAACAAGATATCATTGACCGATACTTGTCAAGTACTTTAGATACTAATTGTTATGTTGCATAACTATGACGACTCTACTAGTTCATATAAAATTACAATTTCTGTTAGAGTGCCATACCATGTCCTTGACGATTGCTTGAGCAGTGTACTAGTTCATACCAACCTGAAGTGAGATTGTGAAGAAGAAATTGCATAGTCCAATAGATCTGCAGCTGCAAAGTCCATGAACTGTGGTGCATTGACTTCCTCTTTTGACTTACCAACCAGGAGTACACTTGTACACATCTTACTAGAGTACAATTCCAAGTGTAATGTGCAGCAGGTGTCTGATATGTCGTAATATTCTCAAGTCTCGTCACTAGTGCTATATGTTAGATACTGCTTCCTGATAATAACCTAGCACAATATACAAAATTATAATGATAACATTCCCAGCTTGCAAACAGCCATATCCCTCGGATAAACCTTTGCTGTTATCTCCAAAGGTAATCAGGGGGCCAGCTTTCTCAATCCTCATTTGATAGCAGGGCTCTATCTCCGGTCATATGTCTTGATGATCCACTGTCAAGAATCCACACTACCGGTTACACCTGTATACTGCCCTGCACTTCAAATGGATTAGACCTTCTTCGGAACCCAAACTTGGTTGGGCCCGGCATACTTGTAGAATTGTCCTTTGTCAGGCAAAACAACATTTTTAATTTTAACGATCTCAACATCCTCAATGACTGAACATTTGACCTTGTAAACAGCCTTAACAAATTTCTGTTTAAGCTTAGGCACAAATGTCTCCTTTCTAGCCTTAGAAGGACTAGCAGTCTTAGACCTATCATGCTTCTTGTTATTCACATGCTGACGAGTAGTACTCTTATCATTAGACACATGCTTACCATTAAAATAAGCATACATCATATTAAAAGCACAAGACATACAATTAGCAACACTACATGCTTTATGAGAGTGATTAACAGCAGGTAATTTATGCATGGTAGACATGGCATTATTGTTATCCAACTCATGTGTGTCTGAGTTAGTCTCAGTTGCTTTCACAACTTTGACTGGAACTTTCGACTCACTTGACTTGGAAACAATCTTCTCATAAGCATGATCCTCAGCACGTATTTCTTCTTGAATAACAGAAGAGGTCGCATCAAATGGTTCAGCAATTGATGCTTTATAGAGGGGTTCATCAACACCCTTAAGCACATGTGGTACTTCCCTCCCTTTAGCACAGACATGAGGAGGGGAGTTTATGCCTAATTCTCGAATAGCAGCATTGTAATCATAACCTATTCCAGATGTTTGATTAACAGCTTGCTTACTGTAGAACTCTTTAGCCTTCGAACAAGAATTGAAGTAGGCTCTAACCTTAGTCTCAAGACCGGTGATCTTGTCTTTGAGAATAGTTTCGAGTTTTCTATAACAGTCAACTCTATTCTCTAGAAAAGATACCTGTTCTTTTAATTTGTCTTGATTAATGTGCACAAGTCTTAATTCATTGACCTCTTTCTCAAGGTCTGTGATCTGTAAACTTAACAGTTCATTATCACGACGTGCACAATCTAAGTTACCTCTTAGATGATAAACCATTTCAGCATCAGAAAGTTTTACCTCTATTCTTGACGATGAAGCTTTTTCATCAATAGCCATAAGAGCAAGATTTCCTTCATCTTCATCTTCACTGTCAGTATCATCCCAGCTTCTTCCCTTTGCCAGATAAGCCCTTTCAGAGTTCTTTCTTACTTGCTTTGGCTTCCTACATTCTGTGGCAAAGTGTCCCAACTCATTGCAGTTATAGCATCTAATGGTGCTTCGATCAACCATCCCTGTTTTGTACCCACCACTGCTGGTGTTAGAGGATGAAGATCCACCTTTCTGGAATTTGTTGTAGTTGGACTTGTACTTAAGCTTGGGATTCCTCCTGAATCTGACATGGGAGAATCTCTTGACAATTTGGGCCATTGATTCATCTTCCAATTGCTCCAGCTCTTCCAAGGAATAAAAATCATCACTTGATTGATTTGTAGTAGGAGGATCATATTCTGCTACTAACTTATTTTCCTCACCCTTGGAAAACTGTACCATTCTTTCTAACTGTTGAGATTGTTGTTGTTGTTGACCTTCAGCTACAAGTGCAGTAGATGTGCTGACCATTCTATCCTTCCCGTAGACTTCCTTCTGTTGAATCTGCTCCAACTCATAGGTTTTTAACACTCCATAGAGCCTGTCCAAAGAAATCTCACTCAGATCTCTAGCTTCTCTAATGGCAGTGATTCTATGTTCAAGATGAGCTGGCAGTGTTAAAAGGAACTTTTTGTTGACCTCCCTGATTGAATAATACTTTCCATTGATGTTCAGGTTGTTGATCAACGCATTGTACCTCTCAAACACTTCAGTAATTCCTTCTCCTGGATTTGATTTGAAATGTTCATATTCAGAGGTTAGGATTTCCAACTTGTTCTCCCTAACTTCCTCTGTGCCTTCATTAATCACCTCAATAGTTTCCCACATGTGTTTGGAATTTTTACAGTTCATCACATGTCTGTTCATCAAGGGATCAAGGGAATCAATTAATATTAATTGAAGGCTGGCATCCAAGGAGGCTTCTTCCTTCTCAGCAGGAGTAAAATCTTCAGGCTCTTTTGGATAGGTTCTAGCTTCAGTAGTCACCACACCATCTATTATTACCTCCGGTTCAATAACCATCGGAGTTTTTATACCCTTCTTTAACAAGTTTGAATATTTGGGATTTGCAACTTGTAAAAATAATAGCATCTTCTTCTTCCACATGATATAATTCTCTTTATCAAATTGTGGAATTTTAACGGTTCCAACTTTATGTGAAGTCATTATGAATTTTTGAATAAATAAAAATTCAAGGAGTTGAAAAATCACAAAAGTCTAGGATCTTGATTTGTTCGTTAATCAGAAGGCTCTGATACCAATTGTTAGGTCCCAATGTGTTTGTAGAAGGGGGGGTTGAATACAAACAGTACCGAATAATCGAATTAAATGCGGAATAAAAAATGTGAAACAAAATTCAAGTTAAATAAAAATATTATTAAACTTGAAAGGTGTTACAACAACTGTATCGATTACAAGGTATTAATCTCAAATCAATTATCACAAATCTAGAATAAATTCGACATGAACTTTTTCTATTTTTGCAATAATTAGAATCAAATGCTAAACGCGATTTGAGATTAAGTTCTAGGGATTTTAATCCGCTAGATTGATACACAAGAGCAAGATAAAGATTTCTAGTGGATTGGATTTAACTTTACAATCTAGAAATTTAATCTTGAAGTATGCAGATGAAAAGATGAAATATTTCTTCTTGATTTTCTTTTCTGCCTTGTTTGTTGACTTCTGTGTTCTTAATTATAAGTTGCTGCTTCTCTGCTTCTTTTTAAATCAACAAACGAATAGAATTGACTTGGCATGACAATCCTATAGCTGGCAAGACTTTCGGTGAGACAATTGAATGAACTAGCAAGACAATCTGAATGAACTAGCATGACAATCAGAATGAACTAGCAAGACAATTATCCTCCTAGAGTAACTTTCGGTATGACAATGGAAAATGGCCTAGCATGACAATCGGTATGACAATCCTGATTGTCATGCTAGTTCATTTTCAATTGTCTTGCTGATTTAATGCTTGAATTTAATCCAATTAAGCTTCTGAAAATTCCTAAAATTCCTAGAATTAATTCAGAATTAATTAATCAATTAATTCAATTAATAAATAAATTATTCTTCGCAGATATAATTTATTTTCTTAATTAAATTAGATGACTTAATTAATTAATAGAGAATTAATTCTAGTCTTGAGCAGCAACCATTCTTCTGCAAATCTTCTGAAAATCACTGAAAATTATGAATCAATTCCATCACTTCAACGTTGACACTCGATGTACTGTCTGGTTCATGAGTGACTAACTTCCGTGACGTTTCTTCATGTCTTGACTTTGACACTTTGATTTTCTTCAGATTAAATCCTTGTAATTTATTGATACCCTGACGAGATCTCTGTCACTTGATTAAATCCACGATCTTGTTTATATCACTGAGGCATGATCAACTTCTTGAACTTCTTCCAGTGAATTAACTCCTCAAGTCTGTAGATGAACATTGTCTCTGAATCCTTTGACAGATATTACTTTGCGAGATCTCTCTGACGGTCGATCCACTATTTACTTATTACATTCTTATTTGAGTTGAGTTGAATCCTCGAATATACAAATAGGCTATGACATATGACTTACAATAGTATTATAATTCTTCGATTAGATCGAGGTGGTGAATACTTGAATGGAGAGTTTCTGGATTATCTCAAAGTAAATGGTATATTCTCCCAGTGGACGCCTCCAGATTGGTATCTGAAAGGAGAAATCGAACTTTGTTAGACATAGTTCGGTCCATGATGAGCTATGCAAATCTTCCAGTATTCCTATGGGGTTACGCATTGGAAACCTCAGCATATTTACTGAATAAGGTGCCTTCCAAATCTGTTCCTCAAACTTCGTATGAGATATGGAAAGAAAGGAAACCGAGTCTTAAACACGTTAAGATTTCGGGATGTCCAGCTTATGTCAAATAAGTTGACCCAGATAAGTTGGAATCTCGATCCGTAAAATGTAGTTTTGTGAGATATTCTAAAGAGACTTTAGGGTATTACTTTTACCCCGATCATCGGGTGTTTGTCTCCAGACATGCTACCTTCTTGGAAAAGGAGTTTATCCTTGAAGGAAACAGTGGGAGCAAAATTTGAACTTGATGAAGTTCAAGAAGCACAAACTACTACAGATCAAGTGGAAACACCTGTTCTGACTGAAAAACCTTTTGTGGAACAGCCCATTCATAGAACAGGGAGAGTGTCTCGCCAACCTGAGAGGAAATATGGCCTTGTCATTAAGAATGACAATGAGTTGTCGATCATTGATGATAACGACCCTGTGACCTATAATGAGGCTATGAGTAGTGTTGACTCAGAGAAATGGCAAAGTGCCATGAAATCCGGAATGGAATCTATGAATTCGGTATAAGAAAGAATGATTAGAGTAGATGGGCAGGTGGAGACCTATAAGGCCAGGCTTTTGGCAAAAGGATTCAAACAAAGGCAATAGATTGACTTTGTTGAAACCTTTTACCTGTAGCCCTGTTAAAATCAGTTCGGAATTTGCTTGCGATTGCTGCTTACTACGACTATGAAATCTGGCAAATGGCCAGATGGTTTTCTTTCCAAGGGAAATGAAAACCTAGTGTGTAAGCTGCTGCGAACCATATATGGTTTAAAGCAAGCTTCTCGTAGATGGAACATCCGTTTTGATGAGACAATCAAAGAGTTTGGTTTATGAAAAACGTAAATGAACCATGTGTCTACAAAAGGGTTAGTGGGAGCGCGATAACATTTCTTGTGTTGTATTGAAATAGAGTTGACACACATAACAACATAGCAGACCCACTCACAAAGCTACTTTCTGAAAGTCACTTTGATCGTCATAAAGACTAGATGGGTATTAGATACCAGAGTGATTGGCTTTAGTACAAGTGGGAGATTGAAAGGAATATGTCCTAAGTCCAATCATGTATTAGGATTTAGGAATAACTTCCTGTGTAATCTGTTTTTGATTTCATTGATATTAATAAAATACTTGTTTTGTTTTTATTACGGGCTTTATCTATTTAAGTGTTTAAATAAGATATACCATAGTTTAGAGTAAAGCTTTTTATGGATTATGATGAGATCATAATAGTGAGACCTAAAAGATGATAACTCTAAACTTAAATAGTTCCTGGTCGTAGGATTACTAACTGGTAATTAATAATCCGCAGAGATCGGTACATACTATGCTTGCTTCATTATGAAGGATGTCTGTTCTCATAGACATTTGTGTGGTGACACTATAGCTAGTATGTAGGTGCTTATTATAGAATAAGTTCACTGAACATGACTCGCCCAGCTGAACAACTGATGGAGTTCACTCACGTGTCAGCAGTTGTTCACATAGTGATAGTTGTACAAGTATCCTTAGACTTGAGGTCATCATAGTCATCTTATGTACACTGAACTATGCTTTGGTTTAGTTCTTAGTCTCTAGGGACAATTATTAGGGCTCTACTGGCTATAGGAATTTGTACACGAAGATAGTGTATGATAAATAAAGGATCTACCCCTTCCAGTGAAGGAAGCGAATGTTCAAGGCTGATCCACTTATGCTAGTTCAGGAATCTCTGGCCAGAGTGAATGAAATTAGAAAGGAGTTTCTAATTTGCATAGAACTAAGCATAGTAAATGGTAAGCAAGTGATTAGATTAGATAAGCTTGACACGAGATCCATGCCTTGTATTTAATCGGGACATTGTAGGGTAGAATGAGTTTATTGTACGGTAACTGTTCACTGAATAGGTTCTTGGTATTCTAAGCAGTGAATTCATATTATCCGGATAGTCGCGATATGCTCAGAAGTATCCCTCACGATGTAGAATAAATGTGATTAATTAATTAATCATATTTAATAAATTAGAGAATTTATATAAATAATGATAAAATAGTTTTATTATTATTTATTTCTACTACCGGCTTAATATTGAACTTACAGGGTCACACCATAAAAAGAGAATGATTTAATGGTGGAGGAATTAATTAATAATGACTGATAATTATTTATTTGTAAAATAAATAATTATTTGGAAAATTTAATAATTGATTAAATGAGATTTAATTAATTATAAATTAATTAAGAAAAGTTCTTAATATTATTAATTAAGGATTTAATTTTTTGGAAATTAAATCAAGAGAGAGAATTATTTCTAAAGTGTTTAGAAAAAAGGATTAATAATTAAAAGGTGTTTTAATTATTAATGAGAATAATAAATGAGATAATAATAATAATATTTATGGGAAAATTTCAGCTGAAAATTTTGCCTATAAATATACTATTATAAACCCTATTTTGATTCTAACCCCAAAATTTTATAAAACCTAATTCTCTCCACCTCCTCCTCCTCCTTAACGTCGTTTTCTTGGTGGATACCGGTGGAGTGCTTCACGTTTGAGGAGCAGCTGCTAAGGATGTCCGATCGTTGCTATTGGATCGCATATTAAAGGTTAGTAATCGATCCCTATGTTTTTACCACGATTTATATGCTTTTATTTGGATTTTGTATGTGTAAAAGTGTTTTACCATGCCTCCGCTGCGATTAAAATCCAACACATATATGGTTCACAGCAGCTTACACACTAGGTGTTCATTTCCCTTGGAAAGAAAACCCTCTGGCTGTGTCATATACACTTCCTCCTCAAGTTCCCCGTTGAGGAAGGTCGTTTTCACATCCATTTGCCAGATCTCATAGTCGTAGTAAGCAACAATCGCAAGCAAAATCCGAATTAATTTTAACAGGGCTACCGGCAAAAAAGTTTCATCAAAGTCAATCCATTGCCTTTGTTTTAATCATTATGCCACGAGCCTGGCCTTATAGGTCTCCACCTAGCCATCTGCTCCAATCTTTCTTCTGTATACCCACTTGCACCCAATAGGCTTAACACCTTCAGGCGCCTCAACTATAGTCCATACTTGGTTGGTATACATAGATTCCATTTCGGATTTCATGGCACTATGCCATTTCTCTGAGTCAACACTACTCATAGCCTCATTATGGGTCACAGGGTCGTCATCATCAATGATTGACAACTCATTGTCATTCTTAATGATAAGGCCATAATACCTCTCAGGTTGGCGAGACACTCTCCCTGTCCTATGAATGGGCTGTTCCACAGAAGGTTGTTCAGTCGGAACAGGTGTTTCCACTTGATCCGTAATAGTTTGTGCTTCTTGAACTTCATCAAGTTCAATTTTTCTCCCACTATTTCCTTCTAGGATAAACTCCTTTTCCAAGAAGGTAGCATGTCTGGAGACAAACACCCGATGATCGGTGTAAAAGTAATACCCCAAAGTCTCTTTAGGATATCCCACAAAATTACATTTTACGGATCGAGATTCCATCTTATCTGGGTCAACTTTCTTGACATAAGCTGGACATCCCCAAATCTTAATGTGTTTAAGACTCGTTTTCCTTTCTTTTCATATCTCATATGGTGTTTGAGGAACAGATTTGGAAGGCACCTTATTCAGTAAATATGTTGAGGTTTCCAATGCATAACCCCATAGGAATACTGGAAGATTCGTATAGTTCATCATGGACCGAACCATGTCTAACAAAGTTCGATTTCTCCTTTCAGATACCCCATTTAACTGTGGAGTATATGGAGGAGTCCACTGGGAGACTATACCATTTACTTTGAGATAATCTAGAAACTCTCCATTCAAGTATTCACCACCTCGATCTGATCGAAGAGTTATAATACTGTGTTTGGTTTGTTTCTCCACTTCATGTTTATATTCTCTGAACTTTTTAAAGGCTTCAGACTTGTGTTTCATCAAATACACATATCCAAATCTAGATCTATCATCTATTGAAGTAATGAAGTACGAAAATCCACCCATGGCTTGCGTAGACATTGGTCCACATACATCTGTGTAGTCCACATACATCTGTGTGTACCAATCCTAGCAAATCTGCAGCCCTCTCTCCATGTCCATTAAATAGAGATTTGGTCATTTTACCCAATAGACAAGACTCGCATGTAGGATATGATTCAAAATCAAAGGGGTCAAGTAACCCTTCCTTATACAATGTCCGCAGTCTATTTTCACTAATATGACCTAGCCTACAGTGCCATAAATAGGTCAGATTTTCATCATCTCGTTTTCTTTTATTAGTTTGCTCAATCTGAAGTAAATCATACTCTGCGTCACATACATACATACCATTATTTAAAATGCCACGTCCAAAAAGAACATTATCTCTAAGGATAGAACATTCATTATTCTTAATAATAAATGAAAAACCATCCACATCCAACATAGGAATAGAAATAATATTCCTCACAATAGAGGGAACGTAATAACAATTATTCAAAATAATAGTCTTGCCCATAGGCATATGTAAATTAAATGATCCTACAGATATGGTCCCAACCCTTGCTCCATTGCCCATACGTAGAACCACCTCATCTTTTTCAAGAGTCCTACTTCCCTTTAGTTCTTGCAACGAATTGCAAATATGAGTACCACAGGCGGTATCTAATACCCAAGTAGAAATTTGACCTAGTGACATATTAACTTCGATCATGAACATGCCTGAATCAGAAGCGGTAGTCTCACTACCCTTCTTCTTCAATTCTGCAAGGTAAACCTTGCAGTTCCTCTTCCAGTGCCCCAACTTGTTACAGTGAAAACAAACAGCTAAATTAGGACCAGTCAACTTGTGAGCATCTAGTATGCTCCGGAGGGATAGTGCAGAAGACATGACGAATATAGTAAATCTATAAATGATAAACACATAACAACACTTAGCAAATATTCAATTTCATTTCAAAACACTATATGAATCGGGTCGTTATTCATAAGTGTCTCCCACTAGTTTATCTAATTTTTTTCAACCCCCTAAGTGAAAATTAAGCATTCATAATGCTAGTGGGAATAGGGATCCTACATTCCATCACACAACCTCGGCTGTGGCATAAAACATCATGTGATGTTCAAATAGGCAGACAACTCTTGTCAATTACATCTTAGGTTATTCCCTAATATAAGTTTAGCCTCTTGAATAATTGAGTCACGGCTGTGGCACGATAAACTCAATATTCTAAGTCAAGTCTAACCTAATATTTCGTACAATTGAATCAGTCTCCAATGGCCCACGGCTGTAGCTCGTACCGACCTTTAGATTCTAATTCAATGTACACATCTCTATATAATAGACAAGTATTTCTTATTTCGAAATCAAAGCCCTCGGCTATAGCCCAAAACGACAATGATTTAAAAATAAGAAGCACTTTCTACTATGTTGGAAGGCTATGACCGACACAAGCCCGTTGTGTCATTGGCCAATTACTACTTGATATTATTTAATTTTAGAGGGATTATATTACGTTACAATCATAATCATATTATAAAGAGATTCTTCCTTTTAAATTAAATATTTCAAATCAATAATCGATAATCAGATGATTCCCACATCGGGTGGAATATTGTCAAGAGGTGTCACTTAATAACCCTTTCTTACAGATAGAAATCTGTTATTGACAGAATCATCCTTTCTCTCAATATTGAAAATTCATATTCAATTACGTGTTTCATAAACACAAGAATCTCATGATCGTATTCATAATATTTATTGTTAAGGAAAGAAACGATTCATATTCTAGATTTTCTAGAGCATGCCTTATATTGATTTAAGTTCACCTAAATCTACCATCGCATGGTAAACATAGGCATATATCTCATATATAAAATTAAATAAACAAGTAAATGTAAAGTGCAATAAAGTAAATGTGTTTGGTTATGGCCCCATCCTATGTGATCTTTATCAAGCTCATGATAAAGATCAAGGTCAATCTAATATGGTGATGGAAATAAATACTACTTATTACATAAGTCTTCTTTTTTGTTTAGATTTCTTGTATGCCTCGTCTTCTTCTTTGTATCACCTCCATTGGATAGCCTTCTTGAGTCTTCAATTACATTACATGATTGAAAGTAAAACTAATCTAATGAACTTACAAGAATAACTCGAGTTATATTCGAGATTTATGATTACAAAGAATGACGACATGCAAGTCGTATTTAAAACCAAAACCAAAACCATTACACTAAGGTCGAAAGGACATAACCATCCACCATGCTCATACAACACATAAAATCATGTTAAAATACATAATCTGATCTTAACATATCATATTATCCATGATCTAATCATAAAAAGAAAATATGACAAAAATCAGAAAAATCAGAAAAAAAGAATCATTATTTACGGGTAGTAAACGACGTCAAATGCCTTACAGACGAGTCATTGATAGCTTCAGCTATCAGTTTTGTTAGATGCTCGTTTACCTATGGAATAGGGTATTCGTTTGCATAAATCGGACACCAGACCCAGATTTCAGCAAATCTGCAGCAGCCAATTCAGAATCCGTATCTAATATGATTCTCATAATTAGAACAAACATAAATCATGTATATATCAGTATATATACAGATTACATAATCATCTTATGATTATACAACTCACATGAATATCATATATTCAAAACCATACATATATAAGCATATTATATCAACATCAAATCATGGCGAATCACGTACATGCTCATATATCGAAAACAGTTAAACACATAAAAGAATTAAAAACTTTTCGCAAGTAGCTCTGATGCCATTGAAGGGTTTTTAGCAAATAAACGCAGCAAAACATAAATTTAAATCTTAAAAAAAACCGAAACCCTCCGCAGGATCCATGAAAAAATAATATTTAATTCGTAGTTCAGTATGTTTAACTTAAGAAGTTTTATGTTAATGGAAAGATGGAGGTCTTTAATGGCGATCCAAAAATGATGAATGGAGATCCTTAGCAGCTGCTCCTCAAGTGTGAAAGCACTCCACCGGTATCCACCAAGAAAACGATGTAATAAAGGAGGAGGAGATGGAGCAGATTAGGGTTTTGTAAATCTTTTTTGTTGAGGCAAAAATAGGGTCTATAATAGTGTATTTATAAGCAAAATGTTCAGCTGAAAATTTTCCATAAAATATTATTATTATTAACCCTTTATTATTCTCACTAATAATTAAAACACCTTTTAATTATTAATCCTTTTTTAAACTCTTTAGAAATAACTCTCTCACTTGATTTAATTTCTAAAAATTAAATTCTTAATTAATAATATTAAGAACCTTTTCTTAATTAATTTATAATCAATTAAATCTCATTTAATCAATTAATAAATTTGACAATTAATTATTTATTTCAAAAATAAATATTTATCAGTCATTATTAATTAATTCCTCCACCATTAAATCATTCTCTTTTATGGTATGACCCTGTAGGTTCAATATTAAGCCGATAGTAGAAATAAATAATAATAAAACTATTTTATCATTATTTATATAAATTCTCTAATTCATTAAATATGATTAATTAATTAATCATATTTATTCTACATCGTGAGGGATACTTCTCAACATATCGCGACTATCCGGATAATACGAATTAACTGCTTAGAATACCAAGAACCTACTCAGTAAGTAGTTACCGTACAATCAATTTCTTTTACCCTGCAATGTCACGATTAAATACAAGGCATAGAACTTGTGTCAAGCCTATCTTATTTAATCACTTGCTTTCCCATTCACTATGCTTAGTTCTATTTAATGTAAATTAGAAACTCCTTTCTAGTTTCATTTACTCTGGCCAGAGATTCCTGAACTAACATAAGTGGATCAGCATTGAACATTCTCTTCCTACACTGGAAGGGGTAGATCCTTTATTGATCATACACTATCTTCGTGTACAAATTCCTATACCCAGTAGAGCCCTTATAATTATCCCTTGAGACTAAGAACTAAACCAAAGCATAGTTTAGTGTACACAAGATGACTATGATGGTCTGAAGTCTAAGGATACTTGTACAACTATCACTATGTGAACAACTGCTGACACGTGAGTGAACTCCATCAGTTGTTCAGCTGTGTGAGTCATGTTCAGTTAACTTATTCTATAATAAGCACCTACATACTAGCTATAGTGTCACCACACAAATGTCTATGAGAACAGACATCCTTCATAATGAAGCAAGCATAGTATGTATCGATCTTTGCAGATTATTAATTACCAGTTAGTAATCCTACGACCAGGAACTATTTAAGTTTAGAGTTATCATCTTTTAGGTCTCATTATTATGATCTCATCACAATCCATAAAAATCTTTATTCTAAAATGTGGTATATCTTATTTAAACATTTAAATAGATAGAGCCCGTAATAAAAACAAAACAAGTCTTTTATTAATATCAATGAAATTAAAACAGATTACATAAAAGTTATTCCTAAATCCTCATACATGATTGGACTTAGGACATATCTCTTTCACTAGCATGATAGGACTTTTGATTTACTTGCATTGCAATCTTCAAGTAGAGTTAAACTACTTGAAATAAATACTTGAGGGTTCATGTCATTTTCATATACTACGAATATAGATTCGAAACCACTTGGTTCATGTATATCAAGGTGAATTAAAATACTCGCATCATATATATGAACTAGTTATCACACACTTGCAATGTAAACGGAAAAGGCAGGTTGAATCACTTGCCTTGAGAAAGGCTAGACTTGACTGGCAGGTAGGAGCAACTAAAAGCTTTACTCGACCTTAATGGCAAGTTTAAACTCGTCTACAGATCCTACACAAATAATAATAACCTCATTATAATATATTCTTACCAACTCAACCTATTTGTAAACCAAAATTTAAACACAATGGCACTTAGGCCTATATACACACAATTTACCATCACCTTATAATCATAATAGTACACATAGCCACATATGCTCACATACATATTTAAGTACCAAATAATATCACACACACCATATTGCAACACTAGGCTTGGATAATCTCGCTCCACTTACTTAAGTCACTTGCTCGCTAAACTAGACAAAATATCCAAATTTTGGCCTCCTAACTCGATGTGCCTTTACTAAACCATCCAATTCCTATTGACCCTAACTTGGGCCTTTCACTCTACTGAATTTATGCTATCTTGCAACTATGGTGGTCAACCAAAACTTCACTCCTAAGTGCTCTAAAACTATGTAGTAAGTGAATGTGCTCATTATGGTAAATTTCAGAATGACATCTAAGGTTTCTTGGGTACATTTGACACTCTTACACTTCAAGTTTACCTCCAAAAATTTTACACTAGACTCTCCTGATCATAAGCCCACTCCCAAACCTGATCTGGCTCAAGGGCCTAGCTTGGGCCTCCCTAGGCCTAAGTTTAAAGTCTACGCTTCCCTTGTTTTTCTGGGCAGAAAAGGGTCCTGATTTGAACTAACCTATGACACATGATTCTAACCCAAATCCTATGAAATATGGCTGGAAAAACTCCTCTGAAACTCCCTTTAACTAAGGCCCAACAGGGCCTAATGAGGGCCTACCTATGACATGGTCAAAACTTCCCATTTCTAAGTTGCAACAAAACTGTCCCCTGCTGCACAGATTTGGTGTTTCCACTCGTGCACCTAACCAAACATCTTACAAACCTCCAACAAACACCTAAAACCTATTTTATACTCCTAGTGCTAGTTTCTGGTGACTTGGACCTCAAAGTGCACAATAATGACAAGGTCAAATCTCACTCTAAACCTCAGGGTACCAAACTGATTTTCTGCAGAAACTAATACTCTCCTTTCACCAAGATTCTTACTTGACAAACTCAACCAATAACAACCAAAAACCCAAACAAAACCAAACCTCAACCAAGGTGATATACTGAACTAACTCTCCTACACTCAATATTGAATTAGTGGAGATCATCCTTACCTAAGGTGCAACATAGCAAAACAAAAGTTAACACACTACACTAATTACAAGTCATCAAGTTTTTAAAAACAACAAGTTATATCTTCTTTATAAATATATTCCAATTAACATCACATATCAAGGATCACAAATCAAGATCATTATCTTAACTCAACTGAAATTAAAGCCTACTAACAATTATCAATCCAAATGATCAAAAACTTCCGAAAATCATGAGTTGTTTACATGCATGCATGCCTTCGAATCTTACAAGTCAAAACCATATGATTTCCACAATAATCATAAAATCAACATGAAAGCCTAGCATAAGCTATAACTAAATGATCATTTAGCATGCAAAGGGTTTTATCAAGTTTTTACTACAAAATTCATGCCATTATCACAAAAACATACAAGAATTGAACAAGGCAACAAGACATCACTAAGAACCATTCATTCGGCTCCCTTATGGTCATGGCCGAATGAAATGGAAGGGAAATGGCCATTAAAAATATGAGCTTCACTCTCTTGACTTGGCATTTCACCATTCCTTGTAGTTCCCTCAACAATACAACCTTAAATCCATGAGAATCAAGATTGTATTTTGAGTTCTAGTTATACTATGACATGCAAGATCAAAACTTAAACTTCTCACTCTAAACTTTTTGAAATATATAAGAACAACATGTAGGTAGTAAGATTACTTTAATATAAGATGAATGTTTGAGTGAAAGAATGAAGAAAAGAAGGGGATGGGGGGCCTCGGCTATGAGATAGCCGAGAGGGAGGGTTGAGCCGAGAGGGAGGGGAGGAGGAAGAAGTGGGTGGAATGGTGGAGTAAAAAATGAAGTGCTATGATACTTGTGTTTGTTTTTATGCCTTTATTTTGACTAAAAGTTAGTGGATTTAGTAAATGACAAAAGTAACCTTCTAGCTAAAGTTAAGTAAATTTGCATGCGAGGACAAAGTGGTAAATTGGGTAGTAGAATGAGAGTGAGTGGGGTTGGAATTGTCTTTTTAGCCCTTTAATTGAATGGGAGGGTATTTGCATGCAAGGATATTTATGTAATTTACTAATTACTTAACAACTAATTTTCAAAGATCTATTTTTATAAAATAAAATTAAAGTTCAAAAATTATAAAATTTATACGATAAATTAACTTGGATTTTTAGAAATTTTATGAGATCACTTTTGAAATTTGTGAATGAAATAATTTTTAGAAGAAAATTTTCCACGGTAAAGAATATTCTTTATAAATAAAAATAGGAGCAATTAGTAAAACTATCGCTTTGAAAAATTCATATTCTGAGTAAAGCAATTTATAATGCAGCAACTCCATTCACACAAGTGTATAATCAAATAGGTATATTTATAATCGATTCAAATATTATACAAAGTTCGCAAATAATATTTCACAAAATGTCGATCGTAACAAAGCTTCAACATAATCAACAGTTTTTATATTAACTGATAAAAACTTATTACAATCGTACTCTCTTAAAAGAATGAACAAATATTCTTGAGACCTGCTAGGTTATGCGAAAGATATAACAATGTCGCAATGCATATAGCATACACCTAATATGTACTTTATATAGAGCACAACTACCAATGTATAAGGAATCATATTCAATTAACAACAAGAAACCTATACAATTGCCTCTGAGATAAAGTCCTTCACCGACTTGAGTTCATGTTTCCTTTACCTCCTCAAAGATCAACTGATGTGACAAATACTGATTTCATCATCCGTTGATATCATTATCTATCGATTATCAACATCCATCGATGTCATCATCATCCTTTGATGCATTATCATCCGTCGATGTAGTCATCATCCGTCGATGTAGTCATCATTCGTCGATGTAGTCATCATCCGTCGATGCTTCTGATAGTTTCTGTTTGATATCATCAATTGCATATAACAAAATTCGTAAAACATCGTAAATATAGCATCATGTATATATATCGACTTTATTTGAAAACAAACACAACACAACAGTTTTAAAAATGTAGGGTTTGAAAACTTTCCTGGAGTTTAAGATACGTTTCTGACTTCCACTCGTTCCGAGTTTTCTAATCAACAAATATCATAATCTTAATCAATATTCCTAATCCCATCAATGACTTGTTTTACTAATAAGTGTAATACTTTACAATTTTTGACATTCGACCTACTCGAAATAAATATCAATCCTTGGTCGAAATGGATGGTCAAAGTGGTCTCCTAGAGTTGACTTTACCGAATATTACTATTACGCGACCCGCACTCTAACATTTTTAATAAATCAAAAAATTAATATTTTAATATGAAACCACCTCAAGGAGCTTATTGAGCATTTTTAATATTTATCATAGATGTTTCACTTTGAAAATATGAATTTAAATAGGTGAAAAATATTTTAAAAGTGCGATCAACTACGGGATTTTACTATTCATAACGGTTCCACTAAAACATTGATTTCTCTCAAATCATTAACTCAATAGATTCACCATTTTCGCGTGCACGATCTAGACAACATTTATAACAAATGACTCAAAAATGGTTTTATGGGCAGAAGGTTAAAAATCCTAAAGCAGCAGTTTATAGGCAGTGGCTAGCTGCTGTCATTTTTTGTATTCTCTCCTTGTGTGACCTTCGCTCTGACATTTTTATAAAATCAAAAAATTAACATCTTTATCTAAAATTTTAAATAGGACTTCCTCATTGCATAAGGCAGATACTGGAAAATTTTCATAATTTTAAAAAATGTTTAAGGACCTCAATGATACCCTCAATGTCAGCACTAGGTAGCTGTTTTGTTTTCTCGACCATGTTCACTAAAAAAACTTTTCTCCTAACCCGTAAATCATCTCGGCACGATCTTTATATGGTTATAAACTAGAAAACAGGACCTTTACATCCATGTCCAGTAGTATTTAAAAATATTAAATTTACAATTTATATTTATTGCTTAAATCAGCCTTAAATACAAACGGACATTACGACGGCTATATGCGTAACGATCCCCAGTTTTAACTACATTAATTTCATTGACAACAACTCAAATACCAATTCCTTCATATTTCTTGTAATATCAGTGTCTAAACTATATGAATTTATCACCAATATCAATCCATAACAATCAACCTGTTAGGTCACACACACACTGTAGAGGGGGTGAATACAGTGTATAGTACACTCAAATCAAACTTTAAGAACTTAAGTAACAGAAAACAAACTTTATTGAAACAATAAACTCTGTTACAGTATGGAACTGTTACCTCTCAGTGATGAACAAATATCATGAGAACTGCTAGGGTTACAATGAATAATCTTCTCTAATAATGATAACACTTTTAGTGTAAACCCTATGTCTGTGTTTATATACTACACAGTTACAAGATAATCGCTAATTGATATGGAATATAATTCTGCTTCCTAAAATATATCAATCAGATATCTTTTCTTCCAAGTATTCCATTCTTTACGGAATTCCTTCTTCATGCATATCTCTTCTTATGTTTATCTTGATCTTCTTTCCTTTAATCAGCTACTATCCTTATTTGATTGTCCTTCAGCATTTAAGTTCTGATATTTATCTTCTGATGATTATCTCCTGATAACATAAGTACTGATATCCTTAAGTCCTGACTTCCAGTATAAGTACTGATCAACAGTTAAGTACTGATTTATCCTGTTCAAATAAGATCTGAAAGCTAAACATAAAACATATTAGCCATGACATTATCAAATATATCTAACAATCTCCCCCAACTGGTAAATTAACATAATATATAAGTTTAACAAATATTTGATGATGTCAAAAACATTAAGTACAAATGTATGAGAATTAGACTAGATAACTACAACTTACAGTCCTTAAAGCTTTTACCAATTTCAACTTCTGATAACAACTTCAGTCTGTATAAATATAAGTATTTAAGCAGTTGTAGATCTTCGACTTGGCTTCATTATTTTCTGATCTCTCTGATGTCAGGAGTTGTTCTGAGATAGTTCTTCAACAAACATTTCTCAGCATATCTTAGTTCATCAATCATTCTCCTTTTGACATCTTTAAGCTCTGCAGTATCTTCACCAGTTTGAAAGATTGCAGCTCTGAGATCATTGATCTTTGCTTTTCTCAACTCCTGATCTAGTCTTATGACATAAGCTTTGTCAGACTCCAGATTGAATTCAAGTCCCTTAATACCAAGATATGTTCTGATCTGTGCAGTATTAGGCTTCATATCAACAATATCACCATTGTGATATTTGTACTTTGGAACATATATGCTGTCAGACTTAACAAAATAAAGCCTTTTCTGTCTCTGAATCTGTTCTTTTAAGTAGTTTGCAGCAGTCTCTGTTATTCTGTCATCCACTTGAAGTAAGAAAAGTACATGCTCCAATTCTTCAAAATACTTCAATGGAATTGCATTTTGTCTTATATGATAAACCCTACCATCTGTCATGAAATACAACATGATGTATTCTTTCAAGTAGGTATGGTAAATCATCTGTACAGATTCCAGTTGATTCAATCTCTCAGGAGTTGCTCCAATACCTGGTTCACTCAAGGAAGTTGGATCATTGGTAGTGTTGTGTACTCTTCTTTCATCAGCACTTCCCAATCCAGTTTTATCTCTAGCTTCCTTTCCAGTAACTACTCTTGCTTCAAAACCACTTACAGTAGTCTTCAAAGATTGAGTCTGTTTTGCTTTAGTGAATCCTGGTAAGAGTGTCTTTGATCTATTTTCTGATATCAAGTTAACTTGAGCTCTGTCAGAGGTTACTTGCTTCTTCTGAATATCAGAACTTACAATTTCTTGACTCTGAACAACTTGAGCCATGTCAGAGGTCGTTTTAAGAACTTTTCTTGAAGTCAGAGCAAGATCATCCTTTTCATCAGTAATTTCTTCTTCCTCAGGAGGTTCATAAACCTTGATAGGTTCACCAACCTTTTCTTTACCCTTGGATCTTGGATCTATCTGTGGTTGTGATCTAGCCAACGTTGCTTCAGTATGTGTCCTTTCTTTGATCACAATGCCTTTGAGTTTTGGAAGTGAATTTTTACCAGAAGCTTCAGATTTAGATGTGACTTTCTCTGATTTAAGTCTAGCTTCTTCTTCCTTTAAACTTTCCAAGTCCATTCCTGGATTTTCTTGAAGAAATAACTGTCTTGACATTTCCTCATCAAGATCTAGAAGTTCATCAGAACTTATCCTTTTACCAGCAGCAGAACTTATTCTTTTCCCAGTATCAGAACTTGTCCTGTGACTAGCTTGTCTTGATGTAAACCTTCTACCTTGACTATGACCGCTACCCATTCCAGAGTATCCTTGATCATCATTTCCATCATCCTTTCCTTGCAGTGTCTTGTTAGTGTTGCATTTGGACTTAATTACCTTCTCCCCCTTTTTGGCAGCAGCAGGTAGTAAAAGAGAGATAAGTAATTCCACTGAGGATTGGATTTCAGTAAGTTGCGATTGCTGAGAAGCTTGATTTGTCAGAATGTCATTAATCTGAGCTTGTTGTTTCTCTTGAGTTTTCTCAATATAAGCAATCCTGTCAATGGTAGGTTGAAAGAACTTTTTCTTATCAATTTTCCAAACTTGTTCTTGTTTGAAGTTCTCCTGAATCTTGTGTAGCTCTGCATGAGTAGTTGAATGAAGACCTTGTAGATGTTTAATACTCAATGTAGTGACTCTAAGCTGGGTTTTTAAATCATCAGAATTTAACATTTCATCAGCTTTAGTCAAGTGCTCAGCAAGATGTATTGCAGTTGGAACACATGAAACTGAGTTCCATTCCTTAGTCCACTCCTGACCTGTAGGAGTTTCACTCCAAGGTACTGGTGCAGCCCCGGTAACAAACTTCTTTACCAGTTCAGACTTAGGAAGAGTCTGTTTAGAAGTATGTCCTGAAGGACCTGCTTCATCAGTATCTACAGTTGGAGCAGCATCACCAGTATCTCCAGCATTTGTAGCATCAGAACTTAAAGAATCAGTATCTTCTGATAAGACAACAGTGTGAGTAGCAATGGAGGCTTCAACATCCTCTAATTACTGATCTGATACTAAGTTCTGATCAACAGCCATATCCTGATGCTCACCTAAAGTCTGATCATCAGCATCTTAATGCAGAGAAGGTGTTGTTGATAACTCTGGAGTTTGAACAGCATCAGTAACAGGTGTTGTGGAAGGATTATTTGCTGTTGGAGCTTCTAAGAGAAATACTTCAGACACAACCAAGTGTTGAACATCAATATCAGCACTTGTGCCTGGATCAACAAGAGACACAGATGGTGAGTTAGCCTTGTCAGATACAGCTTCCTGAGATGGAGTTGATGGAGAAGAAGTGACTGGAGCAAATTCCTTGTCTTGTGAGACCAGAGATTCCTGATCCCCTTCCTTAGCTGCTTCCTCTTCATCATCTGAAACCGGCCTTTGTGCCCTCTGTTTCTTGTACTTCCTTGTTGATTTGGATTCCTTGGGAGTTTCAGGAACTGTCATTCGTCTAAGCCTCTTGAGAAGCCTAGAACCCCCAATTTCAGAATCCTTTTGAGAAATCTCTTTCTCAGCTTCAGATACAACAAGTTCTCTAGAAGAAACCTGTTCCTCAGAATCAAATTCATCTCTCAATGCAATCCTCCTTCTCTTTTGAGATGTTTGAGGAACATTCTTTGTCCTCTTTGGCTTGGAAGATGAAGGCTTCACAGTAGGTGCTGAAGATGAAGGTTGAGCAGTCTGTGAAGTGGAGAGATAGGATTTGAGATATGTTCTGAGGGTAGGTTGAGTAGAATGAGAGGTAGGTACTGAGGTTGATGGATTTTGGGCGTTTGGAGTTGGTTGGACATCAGAGTAAACAGATCTATAAGTATCAGGATCAGCATTTACCAGGATCTGTTTTACAGACTTAGGAATCTGTAATGGTCTAACCACTTTTTTCTTAGTATCAGCATTTACCAGGTCATTAAAGTATCATTTTGCAACCTTAAAATATGGGGTTTGAGTGCTGACTAAATGAGGTTCATCAGTACAATAAGTGTAAATAAGTTGACAGAATCTAGCAAAATAAACAACATCTCGATCCTCTGTCATCCTATCCCCAAGAAAACCAATTATTCCAGTTGCGAAATCAAAATGAGTTTGATGAATAATAGCATACCCTATGTGCTGAATCAGAATTGGGATAGCATCAAAATTTGAACATTTGTTCCCAAAAGCTTTGGTGATGCAATCAAAGAAGAAACTCCATTCTCTTCTGATATTAGCCCATTTCAACTGTCCAAGTTTTGTCAGGCTCTTTTCATATCCCAATTCAGCCATTAACTCCCGAAGGGCTGAGTCCTCTGGAATTGAGAAAGTACAATCTTCTGGAAGATGTAAAGCCCTGCGTACTGTACCAGGAGTGACTACAAAGGATGAATCACCCACTTGGAAGATAATACTGGGAGTTCCACGTTGACCACCATCATCAAAAAGTCCAGTCCTCCAAAACCTCAGAACTTGTTGGCTTGAAAAGAATTCAGGTTGTGTTAATGCATACCCAACCTCACTATGTGCAAGAAGATCTTGCACAAAGTGCAATTCAGATGGAGCTTCAGTGTGATCAAGAACTGCAGCATAGTTGTTGGGGACAAACTTAGCTCCATCAATGATTAAATCCTTTGGTGCCATGTGAAAAAAAATGAGATTCAAGTATGCCTGTTAGGTGTTTGAGATAATGTCTGTATGAAAAAAATGTGAGAAATAAAGAGAAAGAGAGTAAAAGTAAGGAGAGAGATAAAATATGAAGAAAATAAAAGATTAAAGAAATCTTCTCTCTGTTGTACTTATACTCTGAACAAAAATGTTACCGTTGGACACCTGTCAGACATGCAGTAATAACGGACAGTTACTGGGCTCGAGAAGACAGGAATCATTACTTACCCATTTGCCTAGTTTCAAGGAAAAACCGTTCCATTTATCAAGAGAAACAGTTTTAATTCAAAATTTAAACTGTTATCACTGATTGAATTATTTTTCACTGCATCATTGATATTCTGAAAATACATCACATGAAAATGACCAAGATAAATTAGATAAGTAAGTGCTGAAAATGAATCAGAACTTAATATAAAACAAAATTTATATGGTCATCAGAATATCAATCAGGATTTATCAACACAAGATAAAATAACTCAGAGACAAAATCTTGAAGTAAAAAAAACTTTCATTAATATATCAAGACAATACATTTATGAAATGGAAATTACATCAATACTTATACAAGATTTTCCCTAAGCTTCTAAACCTAACATCAACAGCCTTAGTCCTAGCTAAGAAGCCTGACAAAGCTGATGATGAAGAAAAATAGGAAGAAGACGAGATTAAGTCATCTTCTTCTTCCTACTCTCGACAAACAGAATGGCGAGTCTGATGATTCGCTCTTGCTGGCGGAGAGCTTCCAGCCTTTCCTCCTCCAATCGCTCCAGATGGCGATGGTAGTCCATATAGAAGAACAGAAGGTGTGTCAGTACCTCCTGTGGGACAGAGTCCCATAGCTCCTCAGGAATGGCTGTGACATGCCATTCCTGCTGCCACTCGGCACAGCTTAGCTCCATATTGAAGGTTTGGTAGTTCAAAAACATGTTGTATCTGACCATTATGTTTTTGAAAGAAGAATTATGAAGATAAGTGTGTGAGAAGAATTTGATGGAAAGACTGATGTGAAGTGGCTGCTTATATAGGCAAGAGAATGCCAGGAGATGCAAAGAAATTGAATGCTGACAGATAGAATTAATTCTACCTCGTCTCCCTAGACTTTGAAAAAGAATAACATTCATTGGAAAGAGGAATCATGGTTTAAAACGCACAAGAAACAAGAAACAGTGGACTGTTCAAGGACGAATACCATTAATCCTAATCATAGTGACTATTAATCTTCCACTTCAACATATTCTAGTTCGAACTGAGACTGTTATCAAATTGTATTCACAGATAAGCCAAGTAAAGGATTAGACTGAGAAATCAGAACTTAGACCTATACCAGAACTTAACAGTCATCAGAACATAATTTCTTAACTCAAAAAGGAATGCCCATCTTAGTAACTCCTCATACAAGTTCTGAGTTATAGACGGCAGAACTTAATCATCAGAACGTGTAACTAGAACTTGTCCTCAGAATTTGTGCAGTAATGACACAATGACTGTTTATCTAAAATAACATAGACCACCACAGAAATTTTCATCATTCAGATGGAGTGATTAGTGTGTGCATTATGCTAAATAACAGACAAAGAGTAAAGTCTGATTCACTTCAGTACATTTTAGAAATAAGGCATAACTAAAATTTTGCTAAAGAGCTGTCATTGTCCTGAAACCTACTGATGAATGAGTTCATGCTTGATTCCACCTCAACTGTTTTGTGCTAATTTTATGCATCTTTTGAAATTCTATTTTACAGTGGCTTCTCAGTGTAAGTGAGTCACGACTGTTTATCAGAATTTATGTTATTATCAGAGTATTTCTCCAGTAATCATAGAGTGTGAAAAGTCACCAAGAAAATATTTTGCTTTTCTAATGCATATCTACTTAATACCAGCAATGCACTTGGGTCGTCCCTTCCACATTTTTACTCTAGATCTCAAAGGAGTACCTGATTTTATTCTTTGATCTTTTTGCTTTTTCTTTTGATAAGTGAGGTTTATCAGCACTTAGTACATTCAGCAGTTTTACTAGTATCAGAACTTAACAGATGAGTAGCATTATTCTAATTTGTGACTTAGTAATAAGATATACAAGGTAAACTTAACTAAGCTCAATTATCAGAATTTGCTAGTGTCATAGGGTTTCCACTGAAATAATTACTTCTTACATGGAATCATTTGTTTATTGAAGACTACTAGGTCAGTATCTAGCACAGTTATCCTCATAGGATAGAATAGGTACTTGAACAGACATATCACTTATCAGAGTTTAGAAACAAATATCAGACAACAGTCAGTACTTAAAGACATTTATCAATTAAGCACAGAATACACAATGAGATTAATTCTGTAAATACTGAGCATAAAGTCTGATAACACAGAACAAGACTAAGCAGATTTAGAGAAAGAACCTGAAACCATTCCAAGTTCATTTACCAATCGTGTAAAAGTAGCTTCACACAGTGGTTTTATGAAGATATCTGCTAGTTGTTGATCTGTGGGAACAAAATGCAATTCCACTGTACCTTCATCCACATGTTCCCTGATGAAGTGGTACCTGATGCTGATGTGCTTTGTCATTGAGTGTTGAACTGGATTACCTGTCATAGCAATAGCACTTTGATTATCACAGTAAATAGGGATTTTGAAATATGTTAACCCATAATCCAGTAACTGATTCTTCATCCAAAGAATCTATGCACAACAGCTTCCTGCAGCAATATACTCTGCTTCTGTGGTTGATGTGGAAATTGACTTTTGTTTCTTGCTGTACCAAGAAACCAATCTGCCTCCAAGAAATTAGCAGCTTCCACTTGTGCTTTTCCTGTCAATTTTGCAACCGGCAAAATCTGCATCTGAGTAACCTATTAGTTTAAAATCTGATTCTCTAGGATACCATAATCCCAGAGCAGCTGTTCCTTTAAGATACTTAAAGATTCTTTTTACAGCTGTTAAGTGAGGTTCTCTTGGATCTGCTTGAAATCTTGCACAAAGACAGGTAGCATACATGATATCAGGTCTACTAGCAGTTAGATAGAGTAGAGAGCCAATCATACCTCTGTAGTCAGTAATATCTACTGATTTACCGGTATCCTTATCCAGTTTTGTCGCAGTGGCCATTGGAGTGGATGCACTGGAACAATCTTGCATTCCAAATTTCTTCAGCAAGTTTCTGGTGTACTTGGTTTGACAAATAAAAGTGCCTTCCTCATTCTGCTTGACTTGAAGGCCCAGAAAATAGCTAAGTTCCCCCATCATACTCATCTGATATCTTGACTGCATTAGTTTGGCAAACTTTTTGCAAAGTTTGTCATTTGTAGATCCAAAAATGATATCATCAACATAAATCTGGACCAGAAGCAAGTCCTTTCCATGATTGAGGTAGAACAGTGTTTTGTCTATTATCCCTCTGTTGAATCCACTTTCCAGAAGAAACTGAGCTAAAGTCTCATACCATGCTCTAGGAGCTTGCTTAAGTCCATAAAGTGCTTTATCAAGCCTGTAGACATAATCTGGATGTTTGGTATCTACAAAACCTGGAGGTTGTTCAACATATACCTCCTCCTCCAATTCTCCATTGAGAAAAGCACTTTTCACATCCATTTGAAAGACAGTAAACTTTTTGTGAGCAGCATAAGCCAAGAATATCCTTATGGCTTCTAACCTAGCAACTGGTGCAAATGTTTCATTATAATCAATTCCCTCCTGTTGAGAATATCCTTTTGCAACCAACCTTGCCTTATTCCTTGTAATTATGCCATCACTGTCAGTTTTGTTTCTGAATACCCACTTTGTACCAACAACAGATCTATTCTTTGGTCTTGGCACTAGGGTCCAGACTTTGTTTCTTTCAAATTCATTCAACTCTTCCTGCATTGCTTGCACCAATCAGCATCTTGAAGAGCTTCTTCCACTTTCTTTGGCTCAGTCTGAGAGAGAAAAGAATTGTAAAGACATTCATTTGAAGTACCTGTTCTAGTTCTGACACCTACATCAGGATTTCCAATTATCAAATCAGGTGTATGTGATTTTGTCCACTTCCTTGCAGATGGAAAGTTTTCTCTAGAACTGGATGCTCCTCCATGATCCATGCTATTTTCATTTTCATTTTCTGGTGCTCCCCCTGAAACTATGCTCTCTGAGTTGGATTCTTCAGTATTTAGATTTTCATCACTATCAGAACTTGGCTTATCAGAACTTGACGAATCAGAACTTGAAGAGCCAGATGCATGTTCTGATGTTTCTTGAGATGTGGTAGGATCTTGAGTATGCTCCCCCTGCATAGGTGCATCTTCCTTTGACGTAGTCTCCACAGTTTCAATAACATCAGAGTTTAATCCATCAGAGTTTACAGTATCAGGACTTAGACTATCAGGATTTTCTGTATCAGAATTTGAGTCTTCATTTTCAAATCTCAGCTGATCATGGTCAATGAAATCTTCAAGACCAGTAATCTTTTTGTCATCAAAAGAGACATTGATAGATTCCATGACCACTTTTGTTCTCAAATTATAGACTCTAAATGCTTTTGTGGAAAGTGGATATCCAACAAAGATTCCTTCATCAGCTTTTAGATCAAACTTTGATAGCTGTTCAGGATGAGTCTTGAGAACAAAACACTTGCATCCAAATACATGAAAATATTTCAGATTTGGCTTCTTTTTCTTCATCATCTCATATGGTGTTTTTCCATGCTTGTTAATGAGTGTTGCATTTTGAGTAAAACAAGCAGTCTGCACAGCTTCAGCCCAGAAATAGGTTGGAAGCTTTGCTTCTTCAAGCATTGTACGTGCAGCTTCAATGAGAGTTCTATTCTTCCTTTCAACAACTCTATTTTGCTGTGGAGTTAGAACTCTTCCATTATCAAATTCTTGAACTCAGTTCCATTATCACTCCTTAACACTTTCACAGAGTCTTTGACCATTTTATCCAGATGTTTGATATGATCAATCAAGGTTTATGCAGTTTCACTTTTTGTATGCAAGTAATACACCCATGTGTATCTGGTGAACGCATCCACTATGACCAACGCATACTTCTTCTTTGCAATAGACATGACATTTACTGGACCAAATAGATTAACATGTAATAGATGATAAGGCTCAAGAATTGATGATTCAGTCTTGCTCTTGAATGAAGATTTTCTTTGTTTGGCTTTCTGACATGAATCACAAAGACCATCAGGAGCAAATACTGTGTTTGGCAATCCTCTCACAAGATCTTTCTTGACCAGTTCATTTATATTATTGAAATTTAAATGAGAGAGTTTCTTATGCCAATTCCAGCTTTCTTCAATTGATGCTCTACTCATCAGACAGATTGCAGAACCATTAGTACTTGTTGAAAGCTTAGCTTCATAAATGTTACCACGCCTGTATCCTTTCAGAACAACTTTGCCTTTAGATTTACTCACAATTTCACAGTGTTCTTCAAAGAAATCAACATGATAACCTCTGTCACAGATTTGACTTATACTCAGTAGGTTGTGTTTAAGTCCTGAGACTAGAGCTACTTGTTTAATTATGACACTTCCAAGATTGATATTGCCATATCCCAATGTTTTTCCAATGTTGCCATCTCCATAAGAAACACTTGGGCCAACTTTCTCCACAAAGTCTGATAGCAGGGCCTTATTTCCAGTCATATGTCCTGAACATCCACTGTCCAGAACTAGAATATTTTTCCTGTTGCCCTGCAATCGCAAAGACCACTAATTATTAATTTTAAGGACCCAAACTTGCTTGGATCCTTTGGCCTTATTAAGTTTATTAACATTTGCAGGGGATTTAGCATCAGAGTTTATGTTAACAATTTTCTTATCAGAACTTACACTATCAGACTTTGAATCAGAATTTACACTAGAAGGAACAATGGAAACTTTCTTCAAAGAAGGTTTTATTTGATAATAATCATAGTACAAGCTATGATATTCCTTACAAGTATAAATGGAATACCATAAACTACCACAATAAAAACAAGGATTTTGTGGTTTGTATCTAACAGACTAACTCTTAACTCCTGACTTTGAAGGTAAGGAGTTAATATTCTTATTCTTCCTGCAAAAAGAAGCCAGATGGTTAGAACTTCCACAGTTATGACATATTTTCCTAGGAGCATCAGGAACAGGTTTATAATTATTGCTTTTATTCACACCTTCCTTTCCATTCCTATTTTTCCTAGGTGATTTTACCTTGTTTGCATTCTTAACATCTTTCAGCTTATGCTTAAGCTGCTTCTTTGTCATTAAGCCTATGTTCACTACAGCTGTCTTTTCCTGTTTTAGTTTGTCAGAAGTTAATTCCTTTGTAACTTCTGATTTTTCATTTTCAGACTTTACAGTTACAAACTTAACAGGTTTTAACTTTGGCTTTTGCTTATCAACAGACTTAATTTCTTCAGTTCCTTTATCTTTCTTATCTTCTCCATAACCTAAGCCCTCTTTCCAGTTTCCACTACTTAGCAAATTTTGAGTTGTTTTGCCAGAGTTAGTCCAAGTCCTGATAATCTCTCTTTCCTTTTCTAACTCAGTTTTTAGAGATTCATTTAATTTTAGCACTTCACTCCTAACATAAAAAGCATCATCTCTATCCTTCTGAGTTTGATGGAACATGACTAACTCTTTTTCTAAGAAATCATTTCTTTTCTTAAATGCAAGATTTTCAGAAGTTAATCTTTCACATGTTAAAGTTTGATCTCTATAACTAACAAACATGGTTTTAAGATATCTTCTCAACTCATTAATATCATCAGTATGAAAAGCATAAGTAGTCTGAGGTACCTTTGTTTCAGCAGCTTCAGAACTGCTCTCAGCACTTTCTTTATCAGCATTTGCCATCAATGCATAGTTTTCCTCACTTTCAGAGTCTGAGGTGTCTGTCCAGCTTTTCTGCTTTGTGACAAGAGCCTTGCCTTTGTCACCCTTTACCTTCTTATAGTCAGGAGATATGTGGCCTTTCTCACCACAGTTATAGCATTTAACATTGGTGTAATCTCCTCTGTCAGACTTTCCTCCTCTGCCTTCAGATCTTCTGAAATTCTTCTTATCAGAACTTATGCCTTTCCTGGAAAACTTCTTTCCCTTCCTGAACTTCCTGTATGCAATCTTTGTGATTCCTTTCACCATAAGAGCACACAGCTTCATCATCTCCTCATCAGCATCAGTCTCAGGCAAGCTTTCAGAATCTGAGTCATCATCACTCTCAGAACTTGATGACTCAGTATCAGACTTTATGAAAAGAGCTTTACCCTTGTCTTTCTTTGAGGAAGCTGCTTTGGGGAATTCTTCTTCAGCCTTAAGAGCAACTGTCCTTGACTTTACTCCTTTCCTCTTGCTTCTTTGTTCCATCTCCAGCTCATGAGTCTTGAGCATTCCATAGATTTCGTCAAGGGTTGTTTCATCAAGATTGTAGTTGTCTCTTATTGTTGTTGCCTTCAAATCCCAGCATTCAGGAAGAGCTAACAGGAACTTAAGGTTTGAATCTTCAAGATAATACTCTTTATCAACCAATGACAAATCATTCAAAAGTTTGACAAATCTATCATATAAATCATTCAATGACTCATTAGTCTTTGAGTCAAAGTGTTCATACTCTTGAGTGAGTATTGTCTTCTTGTTCTTCTTAATTGTGTCAGTTCCCTGACACCTTGTTTCCAGAGCATCCCATATCTCCTTAGTAGTCTTGCAGTTGATTACCCTGTTTGACATTACATTATCAATGGCGCTATGCAGTAAGTGTCGTACCTTAGCATCCTTAGCAATTGATGCTATGTCTTCAGCAGTATAATCACTCTTATCTTTTGGTACGGTCTTTGCTGCTTCACCTGCAACTGCAACAGCAAGCTTGGTTGGTTTGTGAGGGCCTTCCTTGATTCAATCATGGTATTCTGGATCTGTTGCTTCCAGGAACATGGTCATCCTTACCTTCCATATGGGATATTCAGATGGTCTCAGTATGGGAACTCTGATGGTCACATACCGACTCTGAATTTGTGTCTTTGGTGATTCCTCAGTTTTGGTAGGCTTAGTTGGAGTTTCTGTGTCCGACATGATTGTGTTTGGATCTTTAACTGTATGTATGTTAACAGATAGGCTCTGATACCAATTGTTAGGTCACACACACACTGTAGAGGGGGTGAATACAGTGTATAGTACACTCAAATCGAACTTTAAGAACTTAAGTAACAGAAAACAAACTTTATTGAAATAATAAACTCTGTTACAGTATGGAAATGTTACCTCTCAGTGATGAACAAATATCACGAGAGCTGCTAGGGTTACAATGAATAATCTTCTATAATAATGATAACACTTTTAGTGTAAACCCTATGTCTGTGTTTATATACTACACAGTTACAAGATAATCGCTAATTGATATGGAATATAATTCTGCTTCCTAAAATATATCAATCAGATATCTTTTCTTCCAAGTATTCCATTCTTTACGGAATTCCTTCTTCATGCATATCTCTTCTTATGTTTATCTTGATCTTCTTTCCTTTAATCAGCTACTGTCCTTATCTAATTGTCCTTCAGCACTTAAGTTCTGATATTTATCTTCTGATGATTATCTCCTGATAACATAAGTACTGATATCCTTAAGTCCTGACTTCCAGTATAAGTACTGATCAACAGTTAAGTACTGATTTATCCTGTTCAAATAAGATCTGAAAGCTAAACATAAAACATATTAGCCATGACATTATCAAATATATCTAACACAACCATCAAAACCTAAATTTTTACAATCCAAACTCAATGAATCAACATGTACTTAAACATAACTCAAACTCAATCTTATAACTCAAGTAAATCAAAGGGTGGATGATGTTTATACCTTCCTTGAAGCTTGTTAATACTTAATAAAGTCCTAAGATCCTTGATGAGGCCTTGGTATAGCTTTAGGAGCCTTAAACTTTAATGAAAAACAAGAAAATAAGTTAGTGATTTTCGGAGTTACTATTCACCCTCAACTTCAAATATTTTTCATAAATTTAAAACTAATTAATGGCCTTGAAATTTGGTACAATCCTTAAGTATGATATGTAGGAGATTTGGTTAAATTTTAGTGATTTTTTAAGCTCTACAATTTGAGTTTTGAATTTTTCTTTCCTCATTGTTCTTGAAAATCACCATTGGGTTCTTGGGAGATAGAGAGTATTTCTTTGGTGCTTGCTTGCTTGGTGAGGTTATGATGAGTGTGAGTTGATTTTTGTGACCTATTTATAGATATATTTATTGTATAATGCAAGAAGCATGACTTAATTTCAAATCCTACAAGCTAGGCTAGTACAAAGTTCAATCTAGCTACTATTCATTCCATCATCTTACTATTCCATTTACTATTTGATTATTCTTTTCTAATTGCGTCTTATGCTAATTTATTTGCATGGGAAGATTCATAATTTTAATTCGTTTGTTCGTTCACTTATGTATTCACTTGGTCGCTTCCTCGCGATCATGATAAATTTTCATAATTGTGATAAATCCTCGTAAGTGATTCGCGGGATAATCCTGTATTATAAATCCTTTATATTTTGTAACCTTGTACTTGGAATTTATTCATAGGATTCTAAATTCTTAATCATAATGCGATTCTCGTATTTCTCGATAGTTTGTAAAATAAAGTCGTTTGCAAAATCAGTTTTCTTTGAAAACTAACGACCTTTACATACACTCATTTGATACGTACAACCACATTATCGACTTGGAAACTTAATTTATACTTCTTAATATAGTGTGAGCTAAAAAGTTTTTCCTCGATCGTTAGGATTACTATTTATTCCTCATTTTTCAAAGTCCCAAAAATTCGATTTATTACATACACAGCCGTCTTAGGCGTGCCAATTCGGCCTTTCCATGACTTGGAAATTTTCAAAACACCAATCACCAAAATCATGGAGGGCCACAATACATCCCTAAAACTTGGAGAAAAAAAAAGAGATCTCAAGAAAGATATAGAAGAAAAGAAATCCGAGTATGAAAGGGCTAAAAGACGTCTAGAAAGAAAATAATGAAGAGAATATTAGTCTCTAAAATCCCATAACCACACAGTGCACGCACAACCGATAAACGATGAAATGCTCAACAACATCCTCGAGCTTAGAAGGAAGCTGAAAGGAGGGAGCAATGCAGAGACTAGTGAATCACCATTTACTAAAAGGCTGGAAAGTGAGGCAAATAAATGACACATAAAGCATATCAGTCTCAACTCGTTCAATGGCCTAGGATACCCCGAAGAATGCCTCGGCTATTTGGATCAGGTAGCCCTCCATTACGAGTATAAAGATCTGACTCGATGTCACTTCTTTGTAGCCACTTTTAGAGGTGGCGCCCAACACTGGTTTTGTCTCTTGCCTCCTAGATCACTTGAGTCCTGGTCAGAATTTAAGAAGGGTTTCCCCAATAAATTTATAGAAAATCAAGAACATGAGGTTCAAATCGTATTCCTTGGAACCATAGCCCAACAAAATGAAGAGTGCCTCTGTTAGAAAAAAAGATCTCAAAATTAGGCAAAGGGAGAGGGGGTGAATCATTAGTTTCAAAAACTTTTTACTTTGTTTTGTAAAACCTGAAATCAAAGCACTAAAATATCAAATGTAAATGAATAAACAAGCAAGACACAAATGATATATTAGGCCAACTTACTTTATATTAATAATTCAAACTGTAACTACATGAGCTCCAAGAAAATAAACTTGTTTTCTTGGCTTTTACTCAGGGGTAGCCCTGACTATAGGCGAGTAAGACTTGCGCCTAGGGCCCCCTACATTCAAAGGCCACAAAAATTTCAACTCTTTTAAGTAAAAATATATATAATTAACATTGTATATGTATGTTATTACCCCATAAACTGATTTCTACTATATCCTCTGAAATCTCAGAGCCGCCTATGCTTCTCCTCAAGAATAATTTCTTGAGTTGGATTACAGAGAGAAAATAAAATTACTACATAAAATCTCTACATGTTACACTCTCTAAAGATGGGGTGTGCCCTCTATTAATAATGCAATGTTTTATAAAATATGCACACCCATTTACATTAAGCATTCCTATCTATAAAGAGATATATTACAACTTTATGAAGATCACTTTGATTCTGTTATACGCTACTGAGCTTTAGCTATGCATTTTATTTCTTTCTTTCCAAGTTTAGCTGTAGGTTTGATACCTGTCCATGGACCATCTCCATATACAATGTGCAGTACTGATTTGTTTCTTCATTTCTGGAAATTGTTCCTCTATTTTCCTTGTTGTGAAATGGCTAAGTAAATATATCGTGAACTCTGATTTATCTTTGAATTCATCATATAGTTCATGTTAGACTTCACGATCTAGTACAATTCTGGAATTCGTGATATAGTGTAATTCTGGACATCACGATATAGCATCATTTTTGACTTCACGACTTAGCACATAATTAAACTTCCAATCTAGTACAAAATTGGACTTTCACAATATGGACTTCGGCTAGACTTCACTATATGGCTTTGATGGACTCGCGGCAGCTTTTTTGGACTTCACGATATTTGACTTCGAGAAATTTATGCAACCTATTATCTTCAAAAGTCTTCTTTCTTCAATTTGTTGCCTGAACAATCTTCATTGAACTTATACCAAATTGATTTATTATATGACTAATAATTTATGCAACCTATTATCTTCAAAGTTTTCTTTCTTTAATTTGATCCTTGAACAATCTTTATTAAACTTTTACCAAATTGATTTATTATATGACGAATAATTACAAACATGTTGCTTAGAATTCCCTAAGCTCAGTATAAAAAATTGAGATGTCTAGAAAAACATGCAAGACAAGTACATTGATATCTATCACTAATCCAAATGTTATTATTTGGCTATGTAAAGTGAGATTGTCACCTGAGTAGGCTTGTTATGATGGAGTAGACACATCATGTTTCTAATAAACTCCCCAAATTATGAGTAAGACCCTTAGGCACAGTTTCAAGTCTACTAACAAGCCTAAATACATAAAAAGATAGAAAATAAATACTTGTATGAAATTCTATTACAATGTATTTACTTTTTATATGAAATGAAAACTTACAGAACATAAATTTCCACCTTTATTTCTCCTTAGGAATTTTGACAGGAATATTGCCAGTGCTGATGAAATTCTTGAGAATGCTTGCAGGTTTTAATTTCATCAGTTGCCTAGATCAATATTTCTTTGCATCATCTCATTAAGTTGAATGATCAGTCTCTTATTTTCCATAATCAAGTCCCTTGGTATCATTAGATGTTTGTAGTCGTGTGGTCTTGTACCAAATTGGAAGATCACAGTTTTAGGATTTTGACAAACATCTGAAAGCCTTTGTGATTGTTTGTTGAGTAAGTTGTCATACAGATCCTTGTTATTTGGCTCAGTCTTCTCAATCAGATAGAGAACTACATCCACTTCAGAAAATTTCAGTTCCTCCAAGGTGTCATATTAAAGGTGCCAGATTTTGTTGTTGTCATCTAACACCATGCCAATTTCCTTAACATATACATCATTTGTTTTCCTTGGAAGTACTGTGAAGTAGTTCACTCTCTTCTTTATTAGTCCGGAATACTCTAAATGATCTCATTTGAATTTTTCCTTCAAGGTTTTCGGAAACTTTAGGAAAGTGGCATCATGATATACATTTGACTCACCTACTTTCTAAAGTTTGGCCTGAGTCACTAGCTTTCCAGAAACTGAATTTCCATTTATTTTAGGAGCCACTTATTGTGCAAGACATGCCTGTACTATAACAAGACTAAGACAAATTGACATCCCCAAGAATTAGTTGTATGATAATCAAAATTTGTATTCTGTATTGTATTAGTTGAGTTTGTAAAAATGTCAAAGATTAGACTAGAGTATTGTATTAATTGAGTTTGTTGGTTTAGGGGATTGAGTTTGATTGATTTGGATTTGTAGGGTATTCTTCTGTGGTTCTGAACCATCCTCATTTTTCTTCCTTCTTCTCTCTTCATCCTTCTTCTCATCATTTCCTTTCTTCTTTGTATCTCTTTTTTATCTCTATCTTTACTGCCAGTTGCCTTAGAGGATTGACTTGTATTTGAGCCAGAAGGTTTTTGATCATCTTTCTTCTGCTCATCATCATCCAAGTCATCCTTAATTTGAGTTTTAGGCAAATTGGCTTCAGGATTCCTCAGATATCTCCGCAACAAGTTGATCATTTCTTCATCCTCAACTATCTTGCACTGCTTAGTCATCAAGTCAGTATCCAAGGTCATAATGAGCTTTTTGTTTTACATGACATATTGCTTGTTTGCAATGTTTAGTGGTAGAACAGATGTATACCACTCCCTTTCTTGGCTGTAAGTATGCTTCTGGAAAAGCAGCTACTTAAGTTTTCTCCAATTCAGTTAGCAAAAGAGTGTCTTCTTGAATCACTCTGTTGACTTTATTTATCAGAATATCCAACTTAGATGCCCTTCTTATGATGAGATAGTTAAGGGACACCTGTATACACCTGTCTACCCCTAAGTCATTTATGTTGACCACAATCCTTTTCCCCTGGAAATGATCCCTTGTCACCAAGATCACCCTTATAAACTTTATTATCTTGTCCAAGGCCTTCTTGTATGTGAAGAAATTATTGTTTAGAGAAGCCCTGAGAGCCTTGAGCAATTCATCAAATTCCCTGCTCAGACTAGGTCCCTCAGCTGCTTTGATGAGCCATTCCATGGCAACATCAACTTCTTGAGATTTGCTTTTATTAGCAGCTTGAACAGTTTGGGCAGTTGATCTTAATAACCTAGCCTCTATCTCCCCTTAGTCTTGTTGGCAGGCATGATAAGAGGTGTAGGGATTTCAGGCCTCACAGCTTCTGGAAGTGCCGGCAGGGGAATGTTGAGTGCACCCATGATGGCTCCCAAAGACACTGAATTTTGCATTTATAAGTGCTTGTGAGAGTCCACCAAGGTCTGGATATCAGCCCGTTGACTTGCTACCATTGCTGTGAGTTGGAAGACTTGAGATGTTAGACACTCATTTGCTGATTGCAGAGTGGAAACTTAATTTTGGAGAGCTTGGATCTGCAAGTTTGTTGATGTAGAGATGGGTTGTTGAGAGCTTGAAGAGAGAGAGAGGTGCCAAAAGTGGCTTGCACAGCTTCCCTTATACCTTCCATAAAAAGTGTTGAAGGCTCATATCTACTTTGATGAAGTTGATTCAACTTGAGTTTGGTGTCATTTGAATTTGCAATGTGCTGTTAAACCACCTCATGTAAAGCCACAAAAGATTGCCTTAGATGTTTGACATTGGTATCTACTGAAGTGAGATCAAACCTTGCCATCTGATCAGAAAAATGTTGGAATTTTGATTGGATCTTGAATTATGAAGGAATAATTTCATCCAACTTATCCCTTACCAATTATATGATCTTAACATGATGCCCAATCAAAGTCACTTAAAGTGCTTTACCAAAGAGGTGAAAAGCCTTGATTTGAGCCTTGTAGACTTCATTGACTACATCCTACACTTCTTGTGGAGTGAGGGCCTTGGCATTACTCCCCAAAATGGTGAAATACTCCTATCTGAATCTGGCCAAAACCTGATCCATCTCCTATGTGAAGTCCTTAGACAGCCAAGCATCTACATTGCCATCCTGCTCAACTTTATTTACTATCTTCTGCTTTTGCTTCTCAACATCTTTATTATAACCGAGGAGAATTGTCTAATAGTCTTGATTTGTCATATCTGTAGTGAGCAGGTATTGTGTGATATTTGCAAAGCCTGATAGTTGATCACCCAGAAGGCCATCTATCGTGAATGGTTGGGATTGAGCATTTTCTAACCACTATAGGATTGGATGAGATGGCTGTCGTGAAGGGTTGGATGTTGAAGGAATTTCTATAGGTTGAAAGGTGGAGGGTTGATATGTTATAGAACCACTTATGACAGATGTCACAGTTTGACTCAGAGGGTGACCTGTGTTTGTGACAATTTATTGTTCTCCACTTGTAGTGGGAACCTCCATTGAAATTGGAGAGGAGTTAACTAGGTTATTGTCATGTACTCTAGTCTCAAACCCTTGTGTTTCTTTCAAAACACTGTCACTTGAAAGTTATGTACTTGCCTCCCCCATAGCAGGATCATTGGCAATTGAACTCCTAGCTTCAATTGTGAGTGCAATCTCAGCTAGCTTTTGAGGGGAGTTGTTCCTACAAGAGGAACCTCCAATTAAATTGGAGAGGATTCAGATAGCTCCCCCTCAGGAGTACTAACTTCAAACCTTACAACATGTGAAGGTTGATTTACACATGAAGGTGCATTTATAACCACCACATGGTCTTCAATGAAAACTGATGAAACCCCTATGTTTATGTTGGTGTCATCAAGGTCTACCTCAGCATGTAACCTCTCACCAACTAAATTTGGTTCCTGGGTGGTGAGCATAGTTTCATGAACTATGTCACTTGAAGTTGGCAACACTTCAGAATTAGATTCAAGTGCCTCATTATATAAAGAAGAAATTTGAGAAATTAGAGTTTGAATTTCAAAGTTGAGTTTTGGCAGCCCCCCTGAGTGAATGAGGGAGCTTCAAGAGATGTGCTCTCTTTATATGTGCCTTCTTTATTTCTCCTTTCATACACTTGAAGTTGTTCAAGTGATGGTGCAGACTTTGTACAAGGTGCATTATGGTAGATGCCTTGTTTAATAGAGACACCCTGTTGAGAGGATGCCTCCAGAGTCTGTTTACTTCCCTGTTGTGGCTCCCCAAAATCCGGGGTCAGGGATCTAGGAGGCCACACCATCTTGAATCATGTATAAAACTTATCTCGAACCACAATATATAAATACTCACACCTTTACGATCTCACACTTATCTACACACACACTTACATGTTATTTTCTTGGAAACGAACCATTCATTACTAAGTTATATCAATCCACAAGTGATAATTATTACAATCCCAAAAGTGATTTAGTCTTACCGTGGAAATAACGTTTACGTAAGGTTAGACCGTCAGCCAAATATACGTTTCTTATTTACTATCTTACATAAGTCATACTTGTAAATAATCCGGACTAAAAATAACTGAAAGCCAATCCAGCTTATGCGGTCTACCTGAGGTACAACTCCAAACATCCTACGGAACAGCTGGCCATTTCCTACCCATTTCCTGGCTGTGAGTTTCATGATAGGCATCTTGATTCACTGTTGTGTTGTGTCAATTTAAGAAAAAAAGTCTGAGCTATAATGCCCAGCATAATAATGTACAGTATGAAATGACTGTATGATAAACTCAAGTATAATTCCATATACGATAGATATGTTTATTCAAAAATAGTTTTCCGCGGCGATACACACCTTCTTTCGAAAACAATTCTTTTGTGGACTTATTATCATGCGAATACCTTAATGGTAAACCCAGCACCTAGGCTTGGGTTACAGTATTGCATCACAATTCCAATTGGAAGAATTTGGGACATTTACTGGAGCCACCGCATACGATGATCAGTCGTACTACATAAATAGTAACCTTTTCTACTAGTAGAAGGATGACACCTTCGTATCCCGGTTACTACCCTTGCCGCATACGGGCTATGTGTCCCATTTCAGGTATACGCACAATTCGCATGTCCTTAGGTACATATAGTACCGTCTCCCACGGTACTGGTAGTGTCCCTAATACACAAAGTACTGGATCTCTACCCCTCCCTTATCCTTTAAGAAATCCTATCATATCCCAAGAACTCGTACTCCTCGAGTTCCCTAAGCATTTAACTTATTGAAAGGCACACCTCATGTTGCTAGTATATATATATGTGTACTTCCGAAAATTTTCGGGTGAAGTACTAAGATAATGTAAGTTGACCGTTGTCAACATAAAATAAATGAGGGGAGTTTCTTTTGAAACTATATTCAAAATATTTAAAATAGGTCGAGATAATATTCTTCGACGATTTGAAATTATTCTAATGATACTCTGAAGTTCAGAAAGTATTTTAAATAGGTTTTATGATTTTTAAATCACATTAAATCATTTACAAATATTTAATAATTAAATAATGATTATTAAATAATTAAACCTCAAATAATTATATATTTTAAAAGAATATTTGAAATAATATTCATCAACTAATTTATGTTGGAATAGTTAAAGTAATCCTTAATAATATACTTAATCGAGTTTGAAAAACATAATTATTGGAGAATAATTCTCTTATTTTAAATGAATAACTGAAATAATATTCATTATTCGAATAATAAAATATAGTTGAGGGAATACGATCTTTGGAAATCGTTTTAACTAAATTCGAGGTATTTTAATATTTCGCAAGTGAACATCAATCGTCCAAAACATCTCCGGAATAATTCCCGGGTTTTTGTTTTCAAACTCCGACCGACTCTCGGTTTTATAATCATACATCACGCTCATGGCGGTGTTAAAATATTTTACGACATATATACATCGTAACACAATCGTTATTTACGAGAAAACTCAAATACTTAGTATCATGGCAAGCATGGCATATATGCAAAAGATAGTATGACAATCCTTTCAGAACACAACAGTATATGAATTGGGTTCGTAAACTTTTCTGGTTACTTTGAGGTGGAGGATGCTCTAGGGTCTGCTCAGAAATCTATAAACATAAACATATATCGTTTTGTTAGATCCCGTTCTTATTTATGGCGACTCCCCATACGCGCTACTTATTAATCATTCTCGTAACTCATTTTAATCTTATTATTCCTTTAAGTACTCATTCATGTCACGGTCACTTTCTTTTCAAAATCCTTTATGTCCGTTTACATTTCCATCGTCGACTCCGCTTACGATTTCTAATGGTTTTCTAATCGCGCGATCTCGGTTCTGATATTTTTATAAAATTGAAAAATCCTTATTTTCACTTGAAATTTTTATAAAAGTTAATGAACTCTATTTATTACTCTCTGTAAAAATTTCATGATATTTGAATATTATTAAGTCGATCATTTCTATTCCCAAAATTCGTAATCCGTAGCAGTTTTTATCGCGTAAATCACTTTTACTAAAACGGTCATAACTTTTGATCCGTAAATCGGAATCAAGCGATTCAAGCGCCAAAACGATCCTCATAACATTGTACGTCATAATCATGTGTTACATTTCAAGAAACTACAGTTTATAAATTCAGGAACTTCTGCAGAATCTTTATGTTGAGTTTTGTTCATTTTAGCGAGGTTAGGACTACGATCCGAGTTTTGTTTACGTCATAAATCATTATACCACCATCAATAATCATAAAATCATCATCCCAACACTAAATACTCTCAAGAACATCATGTTATTGAGGCAACAATCATCAACCTTAGAACTAATTAAATAAACATCAAGATTACAACAAATCAACCACTAAAACTAAGTTTATAACTAGGATTTCAAAGGCTCTTTAAACCTTAAATAAATATTGGTCAAAGATTTATACCTTTATTCAAATATTGAGATGTTATATTGATGATGGTGGAGTCTTGGGGATGTTTGGTTGGATTTATGGAACCTAAATCAACCATTAAATCAAGAAACCAAAGAAAAGTTACTATTCATACTATTCATTATCACTTTTCTTGAATTTATTTCACCCATTAAACCTTAATAAAATGAGCTCAAAAATTTATCTTAACTTAGTTTAGGATGTATGAAGATTTGGAATTAATGGAGGATTTTTTCCATAGCTAGAAGTGGGGGTTTTGAAATTGATTTCTTGATTTTTCTTGATGAAGCCGAATGGAGAAGAATGGGGGAGAGAGAGATTTTTGTTGCTTCTTGAATGCTTATCTTGGAAGATTTTGGAGATATGATTTTGTATATAACCTAGTACTATTAAATCTATGCATATCTTGGCTAGCTTCCTAGGTTTGCAAGCTAATCTATCTCGTTTAGATGCTAGGTTTACTATTACTAGCTTGTAGGTCATCATGCATTCTAGTTTAGGTTACTATTTGGTAACTTAACCAAGGTTAGTTTCTTACCATAGTTAGAAAGTTTAGTTAGCTTGGTTCGATACGTTTATTTATTCGTTTACGCCTTCGCTCGGTCGCTTATTCGTTTTCGTAATAAATTCTCATAACCGGTTCGCGGTGTAAATCCTTTCTTGTACGTTCTTTATGTTTTGAAGTATTGTTCTTGGATTTGAATTTGTAGGATTTTAAATTTGTAATTATATTGTGATTCCCGTAATCCTTGATGGTTAATAGATACGGTCATTTTTCAAAGTTCGTTTTCTTCGAAAACTAATAACGTTTACATACACTCATTTGGTACGTATAATCACGTTATCGACTCCAAAACTCGATTTCTCATGCACAACATAGTGTGGGCTAAAACGTTTTCCACATTTTTCAGGGTTACTATTCATTAAGCATTTTAAAAAGCCTAAAAAATTTGAGTTATTACACCTGTTTTACAACTACATCCCTTGGGAGGATGTAGAGGTGGCTTGAGTGGTCAGATCAGTTTGTTTCACCTTCTTTGTTTTCTTGACCAAGGGTGACTCTTGTTCTGTTTGGTCCTCACCACTCTCAGTTATTACTGCTAAGGGTGCCTACTTACTCTTCTTTTTACTCAATTTACCCTTTTGAGAGGATGAAGTGGTTGGTTTCCTAGCTTCTAGTGGTACAGAAAGAATTATTTCAGCTTGGGAAGGCCTCTGTTAGTTCTCCAGTATTTTTACTTCTACAGGGACATGAGCCATTGTTGTACTAGAATCAATATTAGATCTCATGTCAGGCATAGGGTAAGGGTAAGTCCTGAAACTTTCCATCATAAATGGAGTGAGTTTAAGACTTATAGGTACCTTTTTTTAGTAAGAAGTGAAACAAATAGAACTTTGGACACTTTCTTACAATTGCCTATTTTAGTCCAATCTATACCATTAAGCATATGAATGTCATGCACTTTATGATTTAAAGCAGACATTATAAATCTAGGAAAAAAAAATCTTTACCTCTTGTTGTCAAATGCATTATGAGCTTGGTGCTTAGCTCCTCCATTATAAGATGACCTACATTGAGGTGTTTGTTATGAACCATTGAGAACACCGACTTCTGGACAACACTAGAGATGTTGCCATATCCTGTCTTTCTACATGTGAAGGCCCTTACAATAGAGTCAAACAAGAAAGACCATTCTCTCCTGAGAAACTTCTTGTTCAGGCTAGCCAAGTTGATTCTTTCACTATAATTGATTAAGTTCATGAACTCAGCTAGCTCATCATGTGTTGGAGCCTCAACCAAGTTTTCAGTTGGGATACCTAAAGCTATATTGACATCATCTTCAGAAAATTCCATTTGCGGGCCTCTAATGGAGCAATTGACCACAATAGATACAGCCAGGTTTTCATGCACCATAGTCCTTACCACAGCCGTGTTCCAAAACTCCCCCAGAACAACCAAGTACAGAACTGGATTTGTTGTCAAAGAACCTGCAAAGTAAGTTTCAGAAAGAAACTTCACAAAACTCTTGAGAGAATCAGGAGCCTAATTTACATCAGTAAAAGCGAGGTAATTTGTGCCTTCCTTTGGGATGAAATGTATAACTGTGATTGATGCCATTGAAATAGTCTAAGTTTCAATGGATAAGAAAAATTATAGAGAAATAGTTTGAAATGAGAGAGTGCGGTTGAAAATTGGAAAAATTAGGTCACTTGGAGATTTCGAAGGCGTAAAGAAGTGTATGTCGAGATGTCTGGGTATTTATAGTAAAAGGTAAATGACTTATCGAGAACTAAAAATGGACGTTTGAAATTTGCTTATCGAGAAGTCATATTGAGAGAATAGATACATATCGATATGTCATTTTCCTGACTCTTATTGAGAATTAGAAAATAACTTGTCAAGATGTCAAAGATATAACCAGTTTGTCCTGAATGGACTAAATTGTTTCCAATTTTTATTTAAATAAATCAAAATAAAATCAGAATGATTTTGTCAAAAGTATTTTACCAAAATAATTTATTAAATTAAATTATCACAGTTCTGAGTTACTGATAAGTCTAAAATTTATACTTGTAGAGGCTCTGTGAGTTATCACTTATAGAGAACTCTACAATGACTTATCGATAAGTCATAATAAAGCCTGTCGATGTGACGGCCTCAACCCCGAGCTCAGGAGTTGATGTCCTCAACAACAACCATAAGATAAACAATTCAGTGTTAAAATATAACTACGACCCCTTCTACCATGATCTTTTCCAAGTTTAAGTATGATTTAGGTTACAACTATTACAAACCCAACTTACTACAAATTATCCTGATGCAATTAACCAAATACAGCAACTCAACAGACCATCTTTGGTCCAGCACAACTATCTCAGAGGAGCCTGACACCAAAAGGAACTGGAACTCTGCCCTGACTACAGCTGAAGAATCTCCTAAGCATCTGCAATATATATAAAACATTCTGCCAGGGTGAGCAATTGCTTGCTCAGCAGTACCACTATATGAATAACAATAAAATAGTGTATGATAAAACAGTGATAGGAACATAATTTATAACTCGTTAGAAAACAAGTAAACATCCGTAACCGGATATTCAAAACTAGCATGCTCCGAGAAACTACAATATCATTCGTGTGCTGTGTATAATTACCAGAATCAAGGTTTAGCATGCTATTTCATTTTCACATCATCAGTCTCAACAAGTTGATTTGTTAAATCAATTTCAAAACTGAATCAATCAAATCTATTGGACGTTTAACGGGTGAAGATAGCTGATCAGTCTACCTTCACCGGACAACGACTAGCGGCCATCCAGAAATAGAATGTGTTCCGGAACTTGGGAAAAGACTAGCTAGGTCTTTCCCCCACGCTGGACTAATCGGTTAAACAGAATGCCCAACCCAAGTAGCCACTTACGCAACCACATGCTGGGCCGTTACCGAATAACGGGCCTCTTACGCAACTCTAATAGATCAACTGAATTCCCTTTTTGCCTCTTTCCAAAATTCCATGACATAGGTGGATCAAAACCTTCCACGACATAGGTGGATTAAAACAGTCTCTTTATCCAGTTTTCCAAAATCACTGTCACCTATCTCTTTTTAAAACCATTCTGTCACAGCAAACTATTCAAAAATCTTTTCATTCAAATCACGTTTAGAGATAGGTGTTTTTAGAAGTTACTTTTCCCCAAAACATAATTTTAAACAACATTTTCAAATACAGGGGATACGTAACTTAAAGCATTTCTGTTCCATTACGAGATTAAAACATTAGCTATTCACATATACTGAACCATAAAAGAATGGTCAGGGGTACTTGCCTTGCAGAGCGATACAACTATTCTGATTGATCTTGAACCGATTCGGGACACTCGACTTTATTGCTTTACTATTTGACTATCCTGGATCCGACTTCAACGCTCAGGTCCTTCGCTTAGGAACCTCGCTGCACCTGTCGAATGATCACTAGGTTATATTAGTTCGATATCAATTCTCGAGTCCTTCGACTAGAACCTACAGAGCCGAAATACCCTATGTTAGACGTCTAGGTATGCTTGACATATCCTCGCTAACAACCTACCCAACGATAACGGTTCCTGACTCGCACTTATTCATATTGTAATAATACACACAACAATTAGGGTTCACAATCTCGAAAATCGGTTCGGGGTTTGTTTTCAAAAAATACATATACGCGCCATTTTACGAAATTAGGGTTATTTGTTAGGTCACACACACACTATAGAGGGGGTGAATACAGTGTAAAGTACAATCAAATCGAACTTTAATAACTCAAGTAACAGAAAACAAACTTTATTGAAACAATAAACTCTGTTACAGTATGGAACTGTTACCTCTCAGTGATGAACAAAAATAACGAGAACTGCTAGGGTTACTACGAATAATATTTTCGATAATGATAACACTTATAGTGTAAACCCTATGTCTGTGTTTATATACTACACAGTTACAACATAACTGCTAATTGATATGGAATATAATTCTGCTTCCTAAAATATATTAATCAGATATCTTTTCTTCCAAGTATTCTATTCTTCATAGAATTCCTTCTTCATGCATATCTCTTCTTATGTTTGTCTCGATCTTCTTTCCCTTAATCAGCTGCTGTCCTTATCTGAACGTCCTTCAGTACTTAAGTTCTGATATCCATCTTCTGATGATTATCTCCTGATAATATAAGTACTGATATCCTTAAGTCCTGACTTCCAGTAAGTACTGATTTATCCTGTTTAAGTAAGATCTGAAAACTAAACATAAATCATATTAGCCATGACATTATCAAATATATCTATCAATCTCCCCCAACTTGTAAATTAGCATAATATACAAGTTTAACAAATATTTGATGATGTCAAAAACATTAAGTACAAATGTATGAGAATTAGACTAGATAACTACAACTTACAGTCCTTAAAGCTTTACCAATCTTTAACTTCTGATAACAACTTCAGTCTGTATAAATATCAGAATTTAAGCAGTTGTAGATCTTGACTTGGCTTCATCTTCTGATCTCTCTGATGTCAGGAGTTGTTCTGAGATAGTTCTTCAATAAACATCTCTCAGCATATCTGAGTTCATCAATCATCCTCCTTTTAACATCTTTAAGTTCTGCAGTATCTTCACCAATTTGAAAGATTGCAGCCCTGAGATCATTAATCTTAGCTTTTCTTATATCCTGATCCAGTCTGATCAAATATGCCTTATCAGACTCAAGATTGAATTCCATAGCCCTGTAACCCAGAAAGGTAGTTATAATCTTAGCAGTGTTGGGCTTCATTTCAACTATATCACCCCTGTGATCTCTGTACTTTGGAAGATATGTGCTGTCAGACTTAACAGAATAAAGCCTTTTCCAGTCTCTGAATCTGATCCTTCAAATAGTTTGCAGCACTTTCTGTTAATCTGTCATTCACTTGAAGTAAGAATATTACATGCTCCAGTTCTTCAAAAAACTTCAATGGAATAGCATTTTGCCTTATATGATAAACCCTACCATCTGTCATGAAGTACAACAAGATGTGTTCTTTCAAGTAGGTATGGTAAACCATTTGTACAGATTCCAGTTGATTCAATCTCTCAGGAGTTGCTCCAATACCTGGTTCACTCAAGGAAGTTGGATCATTGGTAGTGTTATGTATTCTTCTTTCATCAGCACTTCCCAATCCAGTTTTATCTCTTACTTCCTTTCCAGTAACCACTCTTGCTTCAAAATCACTTGCAGCAGTCTTCAAAGGTTGAGTCTATTTTACTTTAGTGAATCCTGGTAGGAGTTTCTTTGATTTATCTTCTGATATCAAGTTAACTTGAGCTATGTCAGAGGTTACTTGCTTCTTCAAAATATCAGAACTTACTGTCTCTTGACTCTGAACAACTTGAGCCATGTCAGAGGTTGTCTTAAAAACTTTTCTTGAAGTCAGAGCAAGATCATCCTTTTCATCAGTAATTTCTTCATTCACAGGAGGCACATAAACCTTGATAGGTTCACCAACTTTTTCTTTACCCTTGGATCTTGGATCTATCTGCGGTTGTGATTTAGCCATTGTTGCTTCAGTATTTGTCCTTTCTTTTATCACAATGCCTTTGAGTTTTGGAAGTGTCTTTTTACCAGAAGCTTCAGATTTAGACTTGACTTTTTCTGATTTAAGTCTGGCTTCTTCTTCCATTAAACTCTCCAAGTCCATTCCTGGATTTTCCTGAAGAAATAACTGTCTTGACATTTCTTCATCAAGATCTAAAAGTTCATCAGAAATTATCCTTTTACCAGTAGCAGAACTAATTCTTTTTCCAGTATCAGAACTTGTCCTGTGACTTGTGATTTCAGTTTTTCTTGATGAGAGACCTCTACCCATTCCAGGGTTTCCTTGATCATCCTTTTCATCATCCTTCCCCTTCAGTGTTTTATCAATTTTGCATTTGGACTTAATTACTTTCTCCCCCTTTTTGGCATCAGTAGGTAAGAGAAGAGAGACAAGCAATTCCACTGAGGCATGGATTTCATTAAGTTGAGATTGCTGAGAAGCTTGATTTTTCAGAATATCATCAATCTGAGCTTGTTGTGACTCGTGAGTCTTCTCAATATAAGCAACTCTGTCAAAGGTAGGTTGGAAGAATTTTTTCTTGTCAATCTTCTGAACTTGTTCTTGCTTCATTAATTCTTCCCTTAAGTGATGTAACTCTGCATGAGTAGTTGAATGGAGACCTTGTAGATGTTTAGTACTCAATGCAGTGACTCTAAGCTGTGTTTTGAAATCATCAGTATTTAACATTTCATCAGCTTTTGTCAAGTGCTCAGCCAGATGTTGTGCAGTTGGAGCACAGGTAACTGAGTTTCATTCCTTAGCCCACTCCTGTCCTGCAGGAGTTTCACTCCAAGGCACTGGTGCTTCTCTGATAGCAAACTTCTTAACTAATTCAGATTTAAGAACAGTTTGTTGAGGGGCATGTCCTGAAGGACCTGCTTCATCGGCATCTGTATTTGGAGCAGCATCACCAGTATCTCGAGCATTTGCAGCATCAGAACTTACAGAATCAGTATCTTCTGATAAAACAACAGTATGAGTAGCAATGGAGGCTTCAGGATCATCCTCTAATTGCTGATCTGGTTCCAAGTTCTGATCAACAGCTATATCCTGATGCTCACCTTTATTCTGATCATCATCATCTAGATGCAGAGAAGGTGTAGTAGATAGTTCTGGAGTTTGAGCAGCATCAGTAACATGTGTTGTTGATGGATTAGTTGCTGTTGGAGCTTCTAAGTAAAGTACTTCAGGCACAACCAAGTTCTGGATATTAATATCAGCACTTGTGCCTGAATCAACAGGAGATACACTCTTAGGAGACACAGATGGTGTGTTGGCCTTTTCAGTAGCAGCTTCCTTAGTTGGAGTTAATGGAGAAGCAGTGGCTTTAGCAGATTCTTGTTCTTGTGAGATCAGAGATTCCTGATCGCCTTTCTTAGCTGCTGCTTCCTCATCATCTGAAACTGGCCTTTTTGCCCTCTGTTTCTTGTATCTCTTTGAAGGTATGGATTCCTTGGGAGTTTCATCAACAAGCATTCTTCTAAGCCTTTTGAGAAGCGTAGATCCCCCAATTGCAGAATCCTTCTGAGAAGGAACTTTCTCAGCTTCTTTATCAACAGGTTCTGAAGTAGGAACCTGTTCCTCACTATCAGATTCATCTCTTAAAACAATCCTCCTTCTCTTCTGAGGTGTTTAAGGAACTATCTTTGTCCTCTTAGGCTTGGAAGATGAAGGCTTCATAGTAGGTGCTGAGGATGAAGGTTGAGCTGTCTGTGAAGTGGAGAGATATGGTTTAAGATATGACCTGAGGATAGGTTGATTAGTATGAGTGGTATGTTCTAATGGTTGTTGTGGTGTTTGAGATGTGGCGGTTGGTTGGACATCAGGATAAACAGATCTGTAGGTGTCAGGATCAGCATTTACTAAGATCTGTTTTACAGATTGAGGAATCTGTAAAGGTCTAACCACCTTTTTCTTAACATCGTCATTTACCAAATCATTAAAGGCTCGTTTTGCAATTTTGAAAGATGAAGTTAAGTCAGTGGTAGGTTGGGGTCCATCAGCACAACAATAGTTATAAATAAGCTGACAAAATCTAGCAAAGTAGACAACATTCCTATCTTCTGTCATCCCATCCCCAATAAAACCTATCACAGCATTTGCAAAATCAAAATGAGTTTGGTTAATGATAGCATACCCGATGTGCTGACTCATTATAGAGATAACATCAAAGTTTGAACACTTATTCCCAAAAGCTTTAGTGATGTAGTCAAAGAAGAAGCTCCATTCCTTTCTGATATGAGCCCGTTTCAACTGCCCAAGCTTTGCCAAACTCTGCTCATACCCCAAACTAGCCATGAACTCTTTAAGAGTTGATTCCTCCGGGGTTGAAAAAGTACATCCTTCTGGTAGATGTAGGGCTTTGCGAATTGTACCAGGAGTTACCCCATATGTAGAATCATCCACTTCGAAAACAATACTAGGAGTACCATTTGGACCACCATTATCAAAGTTTCCAGTCCTCCAAAATGTCAGAACTTGTTGGCTCGAAAAGGTTGAAGGTTGGGTCAATGCATACCCAATTTCACTGTGTGCAAGAAGATCTTGCACGAAATGCAACTCAGATGGAGCTTCAGCATTATCAAGAATCGCAGCATAGTTATTTGGAACAAATTTAGCTCCATCAATGATCAAATCCTTAGGTGCCATGAAAATAATCGAGATTTAAGAGTGCATGTTAAGTGTTTGATAAAATGTCTATATGAAAAACCAACGTCAGGAGAAGAAAGAGAGTAAAAGCAAATAGAGAGATAAAGTATAAAAGTGAATAAAAGATTAGAAAATCCTCTCTCTGTCTTACTTATACTTTGAAAAAAAATGTAACCGTTGGACACCTTTTAGACATACAGTAATAATGAATAGTTAATGGGCACGGGAAAACAATAATCATTACTTAACCACTTGCAGTTTTTCAAGAAAAAATCGTTCCACTTACCCAGTAATTCCATTAATCAAGGTAACTCAGTTTTAATTCAAAATTGAAACTGTTTCCACTTATTCAATTATTTTTCACTGCAACACCAATATTCTGAAAAAATTTGAGTGAGAATGACCAAAATAAATCAAGTAAACAAGTACTGATAATGGAAAATCAGAACTTAATTTAAATCAAAATATGAAATGGTCATCAGAATATGAATATTTATCAGAATTTATCAATGCATTACAGAACATCTCAGAGATAAGAACTTGCAAAAAAAGAAATTTCATTAATATATTAAGAGAATACAGTCATGAAATTTAAATTACATCAGAACTTTTACAAGATTGTCCTAAGCTGCTAAACCTAATGTCAACAGCCTTTGTCCTAGCTCAAGAAGCAGGGCAAGGCTGACGATGAAGAAAAATAGGAAGAAGAAAATAAATCATTTCTTCTTCCTACTCTCGATAAACAGAATAGTGAGTCTGATGATTCGCTCTTGCTGGCGGAGAGCTTCCAGCCTTTCCTCCTCCAATCGCTCCAGATGGCGATGGTAATCCATGTAGAAGAACAGGAGGTGGGTGAGTACCTCCTGGGGAACTGAGTCCCATATCTCATTAGGAATGGCAGTGACGTGCCATTTCTGCTGCCAGGCTTCACAGCTTAGCTCCATGTTGAATGTTTCATAGTTCAAAAACATGTTGTAATTGACCATGGTGTTTTTGATATAAAGAGAATGAAGGTGAGTTTGTGATAAAAGAGTTGATGTGAAGGCTGATGTGAAGTGGTTGTTTATATAGGCAAAAGAATGCCAGAAGACGCAAGGAAATTTAATGCTAACAGGTAGTGTTAATTCTACCTCGTCTCCTTAGACTGGGAAGACGAAAAACAGTCATTGGAGGTGTAAGTCAGGGTTTAATGCGCACAAGTAACAAGTAAACATTATTGTACATGTACATGAACCACCATCTCTAATGATATGGACTGTTAATATTCTACCCAAAAATATTCTGATTTAAAATGAGACTGTTCTTAGATTTTATCCACAAATAAGTCAAGTAAAGGATCAGATTTTAATATCAGAACTTAGACTTATATCAGAACTTAACAGTTATCAAAACATGATTTCTTAACTCGAAAAATGAATGCCTATCTTAGTAAGTCCTCACACAAATTCTGATATAGATTCTTCAGAACTTAATCATCAGAACGTGCAATCAGAACTTGTCCTCAGAATTTGTGCAATGTGACACGAAAACTGTTCATCTAAAATAACATAGATCACCACAGTAATTTTCATCATTCATATGGAGTGTTTAGTGTGTGCATTAAGCTAAATATCAGATAAAGAGTAAAGTCTGATTCACTTTAGTACATCTTAGAAATAAGGCATAACTAAAACTTTACTAAAAATCTGTCATTATTCGGAAACCTACTATTGAATGAGTTCATGCTTGAGTCCACCTCAACTATTTTGTACTAATTTTGTGCATCTTTTTAAATTCCATTTTACAGTGGTTTCTCAGTGTAAGTGAGTCATGACTGCTTATCAGAATTTATGCTATTATCAGAGTATTTCTCCAGTAACCATAGAGTGTGAAAAGTCACCAAGAAAATATTTTGCTTTTCTGATGCATATTTACTTAATACCAGCAATGCACTTGGGTCGTTCCTTCCACATTTTTACTCTAGATCTCAAAGGAGTACCTGATTTTAATCCTTGATTCTTTTCTTTTTCTTTGATAAGAGAGGTTTATCTGCACTTAGGACATTCAACAGATTTACTAGCATCAGAACTTAACAGATGAGAAGCATTATTCTAGTTTGTGTCTTAGTAATAAGATAGACAAAGTAAACTCAACTAACCTCAATATCAGAATTTGCTTGTGTCAATAGATTTCCATAGAAATAATTACTTCTAACATGGGATCCCTAGTTTATTAAAGACTACTAGGTTAGCATCTAGCACAGGTATCCTCATAGGATTGAATAGTTATATAAACAGACATATCACTATCAGAGTTTAGAAAGTTACATCAGACAACAGTTAGTACTTAAGCAAGTTTTCAATTAAGCACAGAATACACAAAGAGAGTAATTTATGTAAATACTGATCATAAAGTCTGATTAATCAGAACAAAACTAAGCAGATTTAGAGAAAGAACCTGAAACCATTCCAAGTTCATTTACCAATCTTATAAAAGTAGCTTCACACAGTGGTTTTGTGAAGATATCTGCTAGTTGTTGATCTGTTGGAACAAAGTGCAATTCCACTGTACCTTCATCCACATGTTCCCTTATGAAGTGGTACCTGATGCTGATGTGCTTTGTCATTTAGTGTTGAACTGGATTACCTGTCATAGCAATAGCACTTTGATTATCACAGTAAATAGGGATTTTGAAAGATGTTAACCCATAATCCAAACTGATTCTTCATCCAAAGAATCTGTGCACAACAGCTTCCTGCAGCAATGTACTCTGCTTCTGCAGTTGATGTGGAAATTGACTTTTGTTTCTTGCTAAACCAAGAAACTAATCTGCCTCCAAGAAATTGGCAGCTTCCACTTGTGCTTTTCCTGTCAATTTTGCAACCTGCAAACTCTGCATCTGAGTAACCTATTAGTTTAAAATCTGATTCTCTGGGATACCACAATCCCAGATCAGCTGTTCCCTTAAGATACTTGAAAATTCTTTTCACAGCTGTTAAGTGAGGTTCTCTTGGATCTGCTTGAAATCTTGCACAAAGACAGGTAGCATACATGATATCAGGTCTACTAGCAGTTAGATAGAGTAGAGAGCCAATCATACCTCTCTAATCAGTAATATCTACTTATTTACCAGTGTCCTTGTCCAGTTTTGTTACAGTGGCCATGGGAGTGGATGCACTTGAACAATCTTGCATTCCAAATTTCTTCAGCAAGTTTCTTGTGTACTTAGTTTGACAAATGAAAGTGCCTTCTTCATTCTGCTTGACTTGAAGCCCCAGAAAATAGCTAAGTTCCCCCATCATACTCATCTAATACCTTGACTACATTAATTTGGCAAACTTCTTGCAAAGTCTGTCATTTGTAGACCCAAAAATGATATCATCAACATAAATCTGGACCAGAAGTAAGTCCTTTCCATGGTTGAGGTAGAATAGTGTTTTGTCTATAGTTCCTCTATTAAATCTACTTTCCAGAAGAAACTGAGCAAAAGTCTCATACCATGCTCTAGGAGCTTGCTTAAGTCCATAAAGTGCTTTATCAAGCCTGTAGACATAATCTGGATATTTGGAATCTACAAAGCCTGGAGATTGTTCAACATATACTTCTTCCTCCAATTCTCCATTGAGAAAAGCACTTTTCACATCCATTTGAAAGACAGTAAACTTTTTGTGAGCAGCATAAGCCAAAAATATCCTTATGGCTTCCAATCTAGCAACTGGTGCAAATGTTTCATCATAATCAATTCCCTCATGTTGAGAATATCCTTTTGCAACCAGCCTTGCCTTATTCCTTATAATTATGCCATCACTATCAGTTTTGTTTCTGAATACCCATTTTGTAACAACAACAGATCTGTTCTTTGGTCTTGGCACTAGGGTCCAGACTTTGTTTCTTTCAAATTCATTTAACTCTTCCTGCATTGCTTGAACCCAATCAGCATCTTGAAGAGCTTCTTCCACTTTCTTTGGCTCAGTCTGAGAAATAAAAGAATTGTAAAGACATTCGTTGGAAGTACCTGTTCTAGTTCTAATACCTGCATCAGGATTTCCAATTATCAAATCAGGTGTATGTGATTTAGTCCACTTCCTTGCAGATGAAAGGTTTTCTCTAGAACTGGATGCTCCCCCATGATACATGCTGTCTTCATTTTCATTTTCTGATGCTCCTCCTGAAACTATGCTCTCTGAGTTGGATTCTTCAGAATTTAGATTTTCAGTACTATCAGAACTTGGCTTATCAGAACTTGACGAATCAGAACTTGAAGAGCCAGAAGTATGTTCTGATGCTTCTTGAGATGTGGTAATATCTTGAGTATGCTCCCCCTGTATAGATGCATCTTCCTTTGGCGTAGTCACCACAGTTTCAATAACATCAGAGTTTAATCCATCAGAGTTTGCAGTATCAGGACTTATATCGTCAGGATTTTCAGTATCAGAATTTAAGTCTTCATTTTCAAATCTCAGCTGATCATGATCAATAAAATCTTCAAGTCCAGTAATCTTCTTATCATCAATAGAGACATTGATAGATTCCATGACCACTCTTGTTCTCAAGTTATAGACTCTGAAGGCTTTTGTGGAAAGTGGATATCCAACAAAGATTCCTTCATCAACTTTTAGATCAAATTTAGATAGCTATTCAGGATGAGTCTTAAGAATGAAACACTTGCATCCAATACATGAAAATACTTCAGATTTGGCTTCTTTTTCTTCACCGTCTCATATGGTGTTTTTCCTTGCTTGTTAATGAGTGTTGCATTTTGAGTAAAATAAGCAGTCTGCACAGCTTCAGCCCAGAAATAGGTTGGAAGATTTGCTTCTTCAAGCATTGTACATGTAGCTTCAATGAGAGTTCTATTCTTCCTTTCAACAACTCCATTTTGCTGTGGAGTTCCAGGAGCAGAGAATTCCTGCTTGATTCCATGATTTTTGCAGAACTCTTCCATTATCAGATTCTTGAACTCAGTACCATTATCACTCCTTATAATTTTCACAGAATCTTTGACCAATTTATCCAGTTGCCTGACATGATCAATCAAGATAGATGCAGTTTCACTTTTTGTGTGCAAGAAATACACCCATGTGTATCTGGTGAACTCATCTACTATGACCAAGGCATATTTCTTCTTTGCAATAGACATGACATTCACTGGACCAAATAGATCAACATGTAGTAGGTTATAAAGCTCAAGTATTGATGATTCAGTCTTGCTCTTGAATGAGGATTTTCTTTGTTTAGCCTTATGACAAGAATCACAAAGGCCATCAGGAGCAAATACTGACTTTGGCAGTCCTCTCACAAGATATTTCTTGATCAACTCATTTATATTGTTGAAATTTAAATGAGAGAGTTTTTTGTGCCAATTCCAGCTTTCTTCAATTGATGCTCTACTCATCAGGCAGATTGCAGAACCATCAGTACTTGTTGAAAGCTTGGCTTCATAATTGTTACCACGCCTGTATCCTTTCAGAACAACTTTGCATGTAGATTTACTCACAACTTCATAGTGTTCTTCAAAGAAATCAACATGATAACCTCTGTCACAGATTTGACTTATACTCAGCAGATTGTGTTTAAGTCCTGAGACCAGAGCTACTTCATTAATGATGACATTCCTAAGATTGATATTGCCATATCCCAATGTTTTTCCAATGTTGCCATCTCCATAAGAAACACTTGGGCCAGCTTTCTTGACAAAGTCTGATAGCAGGGCTTAATTTCCAGTCATATGTCCTGAACATCCACTGTCCAGAACTAGGATGTTTTTCCTGTTGCCCTGCAATCACAAAGACCACTAATGATTAGTTTTAAGGACCCAGACTTGCTTGGATCCTTTGGCCTTATCAAGTTTGTTAACATTTGTAGCAGATTTAGCATCAGAGTTTATGTTAACATTTTTCTTATTAGAATTTACACTATCAGACTTTGAATCAGAATTTACACTAGAAGGAACAATGGAAACTTTCTTTAAAGAAGGTTTTATTTGATAATAATCATAGTACAAACTATGATATTCTTTACAAGTATAAATGGAATGCCATAAACTACCACAATGAAAACAAGGATTTTGTGGCTTATATCTAACAGACTGACTCTTAACTCCTGACTTTGAAGGTAAGGAGTTTATGTTCTTATTCTTCCTGCAAAGAGAAGCCAGATGGTTAGAACTTCCACAGTTATGACACGTTTTCCTAGGAGCTTTAGGAACAGGTTTATAATCATTACTTTTATTCACACCTTCCTTTCCATTCCTATTTTTCCTAGGTGATTTTACCTTGTTTGCATTCTTAACATCTTTCAGCTTATGCTTAAGTTGCTTCTTTGTCATTAAGCCTACGTTTACTTCAGCTGTCTTTTCCTGTTTTAGTTTGTCAGAAGTTAATCCCTTTTTAACTTCTGATTTCTCATTATCAGACTTTACAGCTACAAACTTAACATGTTTTAACTTTGGCTTTTGCTTAACAATAACAAGCTTAATTTCTACAATTCCTTTATCATTCTTGTCCTCTCCATAACCTAAGCCTTCTTTCTAGTTTTCACTACTTAACAAATTTTGAGTTGTTCTGCCAGAGTTAGTCCAAGTCCTGATAACCTCTCTTTCCTTTAGAGATTCATTCATTTTTAGCACTTCATCCCTAACATAAAAGGCATCATCTCTATATTTCTGAGTTTGATGGAACATAACTAACTCTTTTTCTAAGAAATCCTTTCTTTTCTTAAAAGCAAGATTTTCAGAAGTTAATCTTTCACATGTTAAGGTTTGATCTCTATAACTAACAAACATGATTTGAAGATATCTTCTCAACTCATTAATATCATCAGTATGAAAAGCATAAGTAGTTTGAGGTACCTTTGATTCAGCAGCTTCAGAACTGCTTTCAGCACTTGCCTTATCAGTATTTACCATCAAGGCATAATTCTCCTCACTTTCAGAATCTAAGGTGTCTATCCAGCTTTTCTTCTTTGTGACAAGAGCCTTGCCTTTGTCACTCTTCACTTTCTTGCAATCAGGAGATATGTGGCCTTTCTCACCACAGTTATAGCATTTGACATTGGTATAATCTCCTCTGTCAGACTTTACTCCTCTGCCTTCAGATCTTCTGAAATTCTTCTTATCAGAACTTGTGCCTTTCCTGGAAAACTTCTTTCCCTTCCTGAACTTCCTGTATGTAATCTTTATGATCCCTTTCACCATAAGAGCACACAGCTTCATCATCTCTTCATCAGCATCCGTCTCAGGCAGGCTTTCAGATTCCGAGTCATCATCACTTTCAGAACTTGATGACTCGGTATCAGACTTTGTGAAAAGAGCTTTTCCCTTATCTTTCCTTGAGGTAGGTGCTTTGGGGGATTCTTCTTCAGCTTTAAGAGCAACTGTTCTTGACTTTCCTCCTTTCCTCTTGCTTCTTTGTTCCTTCTCAAGTTCATGAGTCTTGAGCATTCCATAGATTTCATCAAGAGTTGTTTCATCAAGATTGTAGTTGTCTCTTATTGTTGTTGCCTTTAAATCCCAGCATTCAGGAAGAGCTAACAGGAATTTAAGGTTTGAATCTTGAAGATCATACTCCTTATCAACCAGTGACAGATCATTCAAGAATTTGACAAATCTATCATATAAATCAGTCAATGACTCATTAGCCTTTGAGTCAAAGTGTTCATACTCTTGAGTGAGTATTGTCTTCCTGTTCTTCTTAATCGTATTAGTTCCCTGACACCTTGTTTCCAGGGCATCCCATATCTCCTTTGCAGTCTTGCAGTTTATTACCCTGTTTGACATTACATTGATATGCAGTAAGTGTCATACCTTAGCATCCTTAGCAATTGATGCGATATCTTCAGCAGTGTAATCACTCTTCTCCTTTGGTATAGTCTTTGCTGCTTCACCTGCACTTGCAACAACGAGCTTGGTTGGTTTGTGAGGCCCTTCCTTGATTCTATCAAGATATTCTGGATCTGTCGCTTCCAAAAACTCTGGATCTGTCGCTTCCTGAAACATGGTCATCCTCACCTTCCATATGGGATATTCAGATGGTCTCAATACGGGAACTCTGATGGTCTAATATCGGCTTTGAATTTATGTCTTTGGAGGTTCTTCAGTTTTGGTGGGCTTAGTTGGAGTTTCTATTTCGGACATGATTGTGTTTGGATCTTAAACTATTTGTACGCTAACAGATTAGCTCTGATACCACTTGTTAGGTCACACACACACACTGAAGAGGGGGTGAATACAGTGTAAAGTACAATCAAATCGAACTTTAATAACTCAAGTAACAGAAAACAAACTTTATTGAAACAATAAACTCTGTTACAGTATGGAACTGTTACCTCTCAGTGATGAACAAAAATCACGAGAGCTGTTAGGGTTACTACGAATAATATTTTCGATAATGATAACACTTTTAGTGTAAACCCTATGTCTGTGTTTATATACTACACAGTTACAAGATAACTACTAATTGATATGGAATATAATTCTGCTTCCTAAAATATATCAATTAGATATCTTTTCTTCCAAGTATTCTATTCTTCATAGAATTCCTTCTTCATGCATATCTCTTCTTATGTTTGTCTCGATCTTCTTTCCTTTAATCAGCTGTTGTCCTTATCTGAACGTCCTTCAGTACTTAAGTTCTGATATCCATCTTCTGATGATTATCTCCTGATAATATAAGTACTGATATCCTTAAGTCCTGACTTCCAGTAAGTACTGATTTATCCTGTTTATGTAAGATCTGAAAACTAAACATAAATCATATTAGCCATGACATTATCAAATATATCTAACATTATTGGTTTTGGAAAAATAGTTCATCACACTGCACCATCAAGTTTTGTGTAAAATACATATGAATTTATATATCTGCTCGACGTCCCGATAATTACCAGATACGCTCTCGTATTTCCATAGTTCGATTTCCAGGAAATCGGGCAGCATCTCCTTTGTTTATCGGACTACCCGTCGATGCAATTCAACGTCTCCATCAATAATAAATCCAACAATCAATTCAATCAACTCAAATTCATAACCCCAAACACGCAATCCAACAATCTCGAACCAACAACACAATCACAAGTCATGAATTCCTAAACATCAATTCCATTACAGTTATTAATTATTATCCATATTCTATATTTATTTTAAAATATTAGGACTCAGAATAATGCATCACGGTCCACCGTCGGCTCGCCGAGGCTCATTGCCGACGGCGGTGAAATTCCCGGGTTCCCGATAAATTTCGGGTTCCCAACACGTACTTCACCAATTAAAACGATTTCGAATAATTAAAATAAGTATCTGAATAATCATCACAATTTCTTTCATTATTTCAAAAACAAATTGAATAAATCAATTATTTGATCGATACAACTAGGGCAGTAACAAAAATAAAGGAAACAGGACAGCCACGCGGCATTACCGCCATCTTGCCAAAAATCAGCGAAAGGCGGCAAAACGGCGGCATAATTCCGCCAACAGCAAACTACAAGCCACGGTAGTAACACCAAATACTGAGCATGCATATATACGTATACATATGCGTGTATATATACACATAATCAAACGGAGCAAACTGAGAATTAGAACTGTGATCGGAAAAATCCAGGCAACCAGAACTTACCTACGACGGAGGTTAGGGAAGAAGAGAGAGTTAAATTGAGAGAGCAGAGAACAGGTAATCTAATCAAGAGAAAAAAGCACAGAAGCAACAAGATTCCGGCGAGAGGATACAGTTCCCCCCCACCCTTGCGCGTGCCTTTTTGTTTTTTTTAGGGTCCTGTTTCTTATTTACTTATGTTTTATTTATTTCTGCTATCCAAATTGATGTAGGACACATGGCTCTGAGTTTCCGAATGAGCGACACGTGTGTTTTGAAATAATTACGAAAGTTCCGAGGCCTGATTTGCTTCAATATTAGAAAATATCGGACCGAGGTGCACGTAAAATAATTTCCAAAATTTACAAAAAAATCCTTAAAATTTTACATATATCCCGAAGTTTATAAAAACATAAATTTCAAAATTTTAGAACAATTTCTAAAATGCAATTTATACCCGCTTTTATCTATTAAACGAATCGACGCGCGGGGTGAAACTAACTCCGAAAATTCCCAAAATAATTTTAAAATTTTCGGAATATTCCAATCTCAAATAAATATGAATTTCATAATTTTTGAAGAATTCTAGAATTAAATACGGATTTTACAAATAATTGCACTCATAAAATCATACAGGGCTAAATAATTAATGAAATATTAATTTCTAAATTTTATAAAATCCCAAAAATAAATATTGAGATTATAACATCATAAAAACAATTTTAGAGATAATCCACATATTTACACAGATAAACTTGTATTAAATCCACTTTTAAAAGTGAAAATAATTCAATACAAGTCCATAATTAATTACGAGGACAACCTAGTACATCAAAGATCACACATACATAATAATAAAACAACACCTAGCTGACAGAAGCTATACACATATTTTGCTTATTTAATAATTCCATAATTACGTATTTAAATAATACAGAAATACATGGGTCATTATATCCTTCCCCCTTAAAAAGATTCTGTCCTCAGAATCTGATCCAACTATACATGCAGATATTTGTCAAGCATATTTGACTCTAACTTCCAGGTAGACTCTTCGACTAGAGGATTTATTCAACGCATAATCGCTAGGAATATAGACTCATTTCTAAGAACTCGCTCTTAACGATCTAGAATTTGGATCAATCGTTTCACGCAGAATAAATTTGGGTAGGAGCACACTGGCTCCTAATCAATGACTTGCTTTGCATCAGATACATATCACCCTAATATTGATACGCAAGACACATTATATATACTACAACTGTCGCAGCCACGACAACTCATGGGAAAATTTATCTATATTCATCAATACCTTGAATGATTCACTATATTGAGGACTCAACTTGTCCTAACTATTCAAACTTAACCAATTTCTTCCAAGGTAAAACTTTTGCCTATACCCTGATCCTCATTCTATATATTCATATCCTTTCGATACAAATCCGCTTTCTCTCTTTTTATATCCCGAGTTGTTTCAGCTCTTTCCCAAGTACACCACCACCCTCTTGATGTACTAAATTAATTCAAGACCTAACAATATCTCTACTCCCACTTTCTCTCAATAGAGGGAGGACTCACGCTTATGTCTACACAACATTTCGCAAAGTAGTTTTCTCTTACTATCAGGGTAACTATTATCATAAAAACTCAATCTATGGTAGGTGATTATCGCAGTTTCCTTTTAAATTCCAAAATACATACTCTTAATATAGCTTATATTGTTTGAATCGTCTTTTCACTTTTACTAGTTATCTGGGGATGGCAAGTGGTACTTATATTTCACTAAATCCCTAAGTATTTCTAGAACTTCATCCAACACCCAAGTAAATCCTCGGGTTTTAATCAGTCACAATAAGAACATGGACTCCATACTTGGTCACAATTTTATTCAAATACCACTCTGTTAGCTTATCCAAGGGTACCTTTCATTAATTGGGGGAAAATATGCAGTCTTCGTCGACTTATCAACAATTACCCAAAAGTTCTTTATCATGTCTTGGTACGCCCGAATGCTTCCAGGTAAATAGGACCCTAAAAGTGTGGGCTTCTCTTTATATCTTACTCTTCAGCTTAGTCACATTGAAATTCATACTCTAGCGGAAAAATCCAAACATACCTCTACTGTCCTTTTTAAGTGCAACTTTTCTTTCCATTTAAACTATCCAATTCTTGATTCATAACTTCTTCCTAACAATTCTTAATTTCTTCCATTCCTTCTGACTAAAAAGTGATCTCATACAATTACTCCCCATTACCTCCAGGTACTTGAATCTTCAAATTCTTACTTCTTCCATTCTTCCACCAATTCTTCAATGACCTTAGTAATATTCAATTTTCTTTTCTGCTCAAGACATCTATCCCTGAATGGACCCTTCTTGGTGGGTAGTCACTTAAACAACCATGGCTCATGATCAATTTTGATCAAGTTCTCATACTTTTAAAGTTCAGTATACAATTGCTACTTCTCAACCTTTCGCACACATTTCTTTAGGTGTTCAACTTGGCCTTCCTTAGCCCTTAGATGGGCGAGGATGTTATCAATAAATACTATCATACCATCCAAATACTCATTATGTCCTTAATTCCTTATAGTCAGTTGATACACTTATTACTCCACATATTATCATCAGAACTTGCAACATTCATACCCCATTCTCATCGCAATCTTGGATCTGTCTTCAGATTGGATCTTCAGTCAATCTTCGAGAAATAACACACTCCTTGCATTAAGTCATATAAGTAATCAATCTTTAATAAGGTTACTTATTCTTCTTTATCATTTTATTAAACTCCCGATAATCAATACACAACCTCATAATTCCATCCTTGTTTTCTACAGCATCATTGGTATGCTTACTTTCCTCCTTCTCTAATGTTCCGAGGTAATCTTGATAAATCATTCGATAAAATCTTTGGGATCTCACTTGTTGTCTGGATTTTCAACGTAGGTACTTTCTTATTATTATCTTTTATATGCGCTAGTCACGCCTTAAATTGCTTCTGTATACTTTATACTTCGCTTCTTCTGAAACCACTCCTTGCCATAATACAGGACAACCAACTCAATCCTAAAATCACATCAAACCCTTCTAGCTCGGAAGGTGACAGATCAACTGCAACTACGTCCAACTTCTAAATGCTTGATTTTTTTGGTTCTTTTGAAAGTTCTATCTCTAGCTGAGTTGGATGTTGGCCCTTGGGATGTAGTACCTTGAATACCTGTTCTATAACTTCTTGATTTTCTGGATTACATTCCGATACCTAATGACCCTTATGTCTATGCTTGAAATATTGTACATTCTTTTTGCATGCACCACTACATCTCCTGTCATAGAACTTGCGATCCACTATTCTCTCGACTGACTGGGTTGGAGTGGAAGCAACTAAAATTACGCTAGACCTAGCCTGAGAGAAATTCTGTCTTCGTAATCTCTTACTCCTATTTCGGCCAAACCAATTCTCAAATCCTTGAATGGATTCTCCTAGGTTTGCTCTATCCTTAACACCTTCCGACTTCCTTTTCTTATCACCTTCTTCCTTAACAGTCAACCTCTGGTCACCTTCCATTACTAGGGCGACCTGACCCATAGAGGAGTATGTCTTGAGTTGCAATGCCACAATTCCTCTGCAAATTTCAGGCTTTAACCCTTGTTGGAACCTTCTTGCCTTCTGACTCTTCGTACTTACATACTTAGGAACTAATCGGGCCAATTTTGTAAACTTGGCCTCATATTCAGCTACGCTTCTACCACCTCGCTTCAATTCTAGAAACTCAATCTCCATTTGACTTTACACACAACCTGGGAAATACTTTTCTAATACAACTTAGTAAACCTAGCCCATGGAATAGGGCCTTCTCCTTCTAACGCTCTGGTTGACTCCTCGCTGTTGCTGCTGCAACAATAGTTGCTGTTGCTGAACCTGTTGGATTAACTACAACGGTTGTTGCTGCTGCTGGCGCGACAAATCTAGAATTTCATTTATAGTTGGACCCTCTGCAAAACTACTACTATTTCCTTTAGACTGGGTAACTCTCTTAGGTGGCATCTTCCTGGGATATATAAATGAGTTTATTCAAAATATAACAAAATGTTTGACAGAAGGTATCACTGTTTAAACGGTGCACCTATATCAGGAAAATGCTGCCCAATCACTGTACCCACGTCTTTCATCTTGGGGTCCAATTACAAAAGAAATCTAGTTTAACAGCACTAGCAATCATAGCAACAATGACAGTAGTAGAATCAACAACAGTTCAGAAATCTAAAATACAAGAAACTAAACACCGTTGTACGACTCTTCCATGTAACAGCAACTGACGAACTCCCCGTCACTACTCAATTACCACACCCACTTTAATATACTACAAGACTTGGCTGGCTACATCAATCACCGATTACATTCAACAAACCAATAGATCAAGTCAATTTAAGAAACATTGGGCTCTTCTAGGCACCAAAGTCCAAATTTCAACCAATCATTCCTCTAGTGATAATTTCTTATCACTCATAAGCGATTCATCTACCATTGATTTACTTTTCCTGAAGCTATCACTCCATCATCAGATTCTAAACTCTCACGGTTACTATTATTCCTAAATAATATCTTGATATTGGACTCTCGTTCTTCTCGATAGTCGCTCTTACTTTCTTTCAATAACGAGGACCATCTAATCGCAGAAATTCCTTACCATAAAAATCCAATAAAAGTTCTGGCTCGAGGGAATCGAATAAGAAGAAACAGTGAGGAAGATGTGGGTATGACTGGGAGCAACCATACAAGTACATAAGATGGCCAGTCTTAGTACCATACGGTCATAACACATAACTCGGTGGCGTCCCACCAGACCCTTTTGTCACATAGACAAATGGTCAATTCATATGCATTGTTTGCCCCAATCAACCGAAAAGTCACCGAGGAAAGAAACAATATTCAGATAAGAAACTCACAAATAGAAAAGAAAGAATCCGATTTATAAGGAGATCAACAGAACGCTAAGTAGCTTACCTCGGTTTCACAGCTTTCTCACAAGAAAGATAAACAACTTATGGAATAAGAAACAATTACTCTGGAGATAAAATACAATTCAAGGAAGAAATAAAAGAGTTCAAAGATATCACCTCCCGTTCTAATCCACATTCACTACCAAACTTAGTCGTCATAACAGCCCTTGACTATTATCATACTATCAGAACTCACTAAGGTCACACAATCGGTCCACTAACATTCCTTGACATAGTAAATGCGATATTTAGGAATAACGTTAGCGTCTCTTCACTAACACAACAAGGGCCCGCTCAATACTGAATCCTCACAATCAGACTCATTTTCTTGAGGGAAAAACTAGAAATCTCTATCGAACGCTACTAATAATACATATGTGAAAGATATGTACTCTAGGTTAGGGCAGTTCTAGCCAATCCTCAATAGACATCAGGGTTACGTCTCCGAAACCCTTGACTGAACTCCTAGACTCGCTCCTCTGATTGAGTTGCTGACTCACATATATATATAAACCTTCATGTACTCTTTTGACTCTACTCCTAACCTAAATCAGGGACTCAAACCTGTAGCTCTGATACCAACTGTGACGGCCTCAACCCCGGGGTCAGGAGTTGACGTCCTCAAGAACAACCATAAGATAAATAATTCAGTGATAAAATATAACTACGACCCCTTCTACCAAGATCTTTTCCATGTTTAAGTATGATTTAGGTTACAACTATTATAAAACCAACTTACTGTAAATTATCCTGATGCAATTAACCTAATACAGCAACTCAACAGACCATCTTTGGTCCAGCACAACTACCTCAGAGGAGCCTGACACCAAAAGGAACTGGAACTCTGCCCTGACTACCGCGGAAGAATCTCCTAAGCATCTACAATATATAAAAAAACATTCTGTAAGGGTGAGCAATTGCTTACTCAGCAGTACCACTATATGAATAACAATAAAACATTGTATGATAAAACAGTGATAGGAACAGAATTCATAACTCGTTAGAAAACAAGTAAACATTCGTAACCGGATATTCAAAACTAGCATGCTCCGAGAAACAACAATATCATTCGTGTGCTGTGTATTATTACTAGAATCAAGGCTTATCATGCTATTTCATTTTCACATCATCTGTCTCAATAAGTTGATTTGTTAAATCAATTTCAAAACTGAATCAATCAAATCTATTGGACGTTTAACAGGTGAAGATAGCTGATCAGTCTACCCTCACCGGACAGCGACTAACGGCCTTCCAGAAATAGAATGTGTTCCGGAACTTGGGAAAAGACTAGCTAGGTCTTTCCCCCATGCTGGACTAATCGGTTAAATAGAATGCCCAACCCAAGTAGCCACTTACGCAACCACATGCTAGGCCATTACCGAATAACGGGCCTCTTACGCAACTCCAATAGATCAACTGAATTCCCTTTTTGCCTCTTTCCAAAATTCCACGACATAGGTGGATCAAAACCTTCCACGACATAGGTGGATTAAAACAGTCTCTTTATCCAGTTTTCCAAAATCACTGTCACCTATCTCTTTTTAAAACCATTCTGTCACATCACACTATTCAAAACTCTTTTCATTTAAATCACGTTTAGAGATAGGTGTTTTCAGAAGTTACTTTTCCCCAAAACATAATTTTAAACAACATTTTCAAATACAGGGGATACGTAACTTAAAGCATTTCTGTTCCATTACGAGATTAAAACATTAGCTATTCACATATACTGAACCATAAAAGAATGGCCAGGGGTACTTGCCTTGCAGAGCGATACAACTATCTCCGATTGACCTTGAACCGATTCGGGATACTCAACTTTATTGCTTTACTATTTGACTATCCTGGATCCGACTTCAACGCTCAGGTCCTTCGCTTAGGAACCTCACTGCGCCTGTCGACTGATCACTAGGTTATCTTAGTTCGATATCAATTCTCGAGTCCTTCGACTAGAACCTACAGAGCTGAAATACCCTATGTTAGACGTCTAGGTATGCTTGACATATCCTCGCTCACAACCTACCCAACAATAACGGTTCCTGACTCGTACTTATTCATTTTATAATAACACACACAATAATTAGGGTTCATAATCTCGAAAATCGGTTCGGGGTTTGTTTTCAGAAAATACATATACTCGCCATTTTACGAAATTAGCGTTATTGGTTTTGGAAAAATAGTTCATCACACCGCACCATCAAGTTTCGTGTAAAATACATATGAATTTATATATCCGCTCGACGTCCCGATAATTACCGAATACGCTCCCGTATTTCCGTAGTTCGATTTCCAGGAAATCGGGCAGCGTCTCCTTTGTTTATCAGACTACCCATCGATGCAATTCGATGTCTCCATCAACAATCAATCCAACAATCAATTCAATCAACTCAAATTCATAACCCCAAACACGCAATCCAACAATCTCGAACCAACAACACAATCACAAGTCATGAATTCCTAAACATCAATTCCATTACAGTTATTAATTATTATCCATATTTTATATTTATTTTAAAATATTAGGACTCAGAATAATTCATCACGGTCCACCGTCGGCTCGCCGAGGCTCATTGCCGACGGTGGTAAAATTCGCGGGTTCCCGATAAATTTCGGGTTCCCAACGCGTACTTCACCAATTAAAACGATTTCGAATAATTAAAATAAGTATCTGAATAATCATCGCAATTTCTTTCAGTATTTCAAAAACAAATCGAATAAATCAATTATTTGATCGATACAAGCAGGGCAGTAACAAGAATAAAGGAAACAGGACTGCCAAGCGGCATTATCGCCATCTCGCCGAAAATCAGCGAAAGGCGGCAAAACGGCGGCACAATTCCGGCAACAGCAAACTACAAGCCACAGTAGTAACACCAAATACTGTGCATGCATATATACGTATATATATGCGTGTATATATACACATCAATCAACGAAGCAAACTGAGAATTAGAACAGTGATCGGAAAAATCCAGGCAGCCAGAACTTACCTACAACGGAGGTTAGGGAAGAAGAGAGAGTTAAATTGAGAGAGGAGAGAAAAGGTAATCAAATCAAGAGAAAAGAGCACAGAAGTAACAAGATTCCGGCGAGAGGATACAGTTGCCCCCCACCCCTACGTGTGCCTTTTTGTTATTTTTAGGCTCATGTTTCTTATTTACTTATGTTATATTTATTTCTGCTATCCAAATTGATGTAGGACGCGTGGCTCTGATGTAATAACCCCCAAAATTTTCAACTTTTTGTAACCCTTGTGAATAGTGTTTTAGCTGAATGAGAAAACTTTTCATGCCACACTATGTAGGGGTTCTGTTATGGATATTCTGAGATTTTATTAGTACTCTATATGATATATGAGTGTATGTAAAGATCGTCAGAATCCAATTTCCGAACACTTTGGTTTTTCCCGGAAATCCACTAGATACGGAAAGAATTGAGTATAAGGTAGCAGGATAAAAAGGATTTAAATTAAAGGATTATAATAGAGGATCATAAAAAGGAATATAATGTATTGAGAAAGGTTAAGGGAACCTAAGTAATAAAATCCCGGGTATGATCCTTCAAACGATAAACGAAAACGAAAGTTAAGCGAACCGTATAACAGATCAGCGGTCATTAGGTAAACAATTAGGAAGTTAATCAAAGGGATTAGAGAGAGTGATGTCACCCAACCAATGAGAAGAGGACAAGGAGGGAAAGATGACATCACCACATGACATGGGCATGACATGGGAAGGAAGGAGATGTGGTGGCTTTTTAACCACACAAAATCAAGGGCAACTAGGTAATTTACTAAAACAAACACAAAATCAAACCAACCAAGCCAAGCAAATCATTTTTCATCAAAATCAAAAAAAAAAAGAAATCAAGGCATTGTTCTTCATGCTCTCGGCTTTTTGACATTTTAAAGGCAAGGAAATTCAAAACTCAAGATCCAAGCTTCCTAAATTGGTGAGTTAATTCCCTAATCATCCTTATGCTTAGTTAGGGCTATATCATGAGTTTAAGCCATCAATTCCTTCTCAATCTTCTTCATTTAATCAATGAAGAAGACAATGAATAGTGTTTTCAAGTTTTTAACTTGAAATTTTTCTTGATTTCCTTGAAGATCCAAGCATTCCTAAGACTTCTCAAAGCTTCTTAAGGCTTCCTAGCTCCTCCCACCACTTCGAGGAAGGTATATCATCTCCAAACCCTAGATTCCTATGTATTATAAGATGATTTTGATTAGTAGGGTGATATTGTAGCTTAATGTTTGTGATTTAGAGTTTGGGATTGAAATGGTATTGAAATGGAATGGTAAATGTTGTTGTTTTGGTTAAAAGATTGTAGTATAGTTAAATTCAAGCTTAGGCATAAGAATGAATGTTAAAATTGAATTGTTTGGGGCTGATATGATGTGATAAGGATGGATGTTGGTTGTATGTTTGATTTGAGGTTGAATTGGGTTGGTTTTGAATGGTTTTAAATTGGGAAATCGCGTAAACATAGCCGTCGTAACGTCCGATTTTCTTTGGACTGCTTTTGTGCATAACATTAGGACCCGAGAACCCCCTGATAGATTTTGACCATTGCCATTTCTAGATAGCTCGTGTTACGAGCTTCGTTTTGATATGTAGTTCGTTCGATTCCGATGCACGGTTTAGGAGAAACGACCGTTTCAAGTAACGGCGTTTCGCGAACGAAACTTTTCCCTTCGCCTTACTTTGAAACATAGGTTAAAGACCAAAAAGGGTTAATTAATGTATGAAACATTTATGGTAAGTGTGTTAGGCAGTTGGTAAGACACTCGCAAAGGAATCGCCTTAAAACTCGTAAAGGTTAAATTATTAAAGATGGTGGAGCCGAGGGTACTCGAGTGACTTAAGCGAATCAGTAAGCGCAAAACAAGCGTTAGAGTCTAAGTTAGTTAAAGTATAGATTTACAAGTGACTTTGGTTTAATTCCAACTTACTTGTTGTTTATAGGTTACCAAACTCGTCCCGAGCCTTTTATCACCCCAAGTAGCTCAGGCAAGTTTTCTATCCGTTATACTGTTGTTGTGATGTATATGTGTATATGCATGATCTTGCGTTAAATGCATATTTGTTATAGCAGATTCTTGCGATATATTGTAGCATGTTATATGGTACATATGCATGCCTGTTTCATATTCTTGCCATATATATATCTGTTGGTTCAGTTGATAATACCTATGCTAGAGAATAGCGGTAATTTGCATATACCCTTAGTATAGGGACCCAAAGGTGAAAACATTTTCTAAAACCGGGAGTCGAGGATCCCGAGTAAATTTTGTATATATGTATATATGTATATATATTCATATATATATATGGTTATAGTTTTCAAAACTATTAATCGAATAAGGGTTATTCGATAACTTTATATTATTTATTGAATATTATTTCGAATATTATTCGAGGGCTTATGACTCTTTTATATTATTATTGGATATTACTTGGATATTCATTTGAGGATGTATGACTCCTTTATTTTATGAATATTATTTATAATATTCATTCGAGGTATTATGACTCCACTTATTACTGCAATATATTCTTTATTTTATTAAAGAGTAAGGTATCAATAATCAAACTTATTTTTCGATTATTCAAATAAAGATAGTACTTTCGTATAAGTATATCTTTGATTATTTAATACTCGTTTCAAGTATAAGTTTTAATACTTCTACTTCAATTATTTTTATAAAGATTATTCTTTATGGGAATATTATTCAAATAATAATATTCAGACATTTTCTAAATATACTGGGGACTGATTTACTTCATTAAATCAGCTTTACTCCAAACACTCTTTAAAGTGTTTTCGAGTCTTCAAAATGATTTTTAAAAGTTAGAGCGGATCCCAAAACTCATTTTTATATTTAAGATCTTCCTTTTTAAGGGAATTTAAATACTCGCTCAAAAACCTGAGGGATCCGGCTCTGTGGTGTATTTTATATTCGCAACAAGGTTGCAGTTTTGGTAAATGAATTGATTACTTACCCAACGTTCGGGAAGTAAGTCCATCTATTGAGTCGGCATAAGCAACATGGGCTCAGTGGGCGTCCATGATAGTGTAAGTGGCTCAGTAGGAGTCCATCAAATGCATAAGTGGCTGAGTGGCAGTCCAGCATAAGGTCCTATTGAGACCAGGGTGATGACCAGTGGGGAATTCGTCCATCTACTAGTAGAAAAGGTTACTTATTGGTATCCTTGCCTGATTAGCAAGATACCTGGTTTATGCCAAAATTCTTTTCCTTTTTCCAAAATTTATTGGATGTTTCAAACTCTGTTCATACTTTACATGACAGAGGTTTTCAGGAAATGTATAAAGAAGATGTATATATGGATATATATATATATATATCAGAACTTAATGAAGTATATCATAACTTCATTTCCTTTAATAATATTTCAAAGATTTAATCTATTCAAATCTTGTCTTGTAGTCTCATCTATGTGATGAACTGTTGAAAGCTCATTATACTTTGAACAGTGGTAGTTCAAGTAGCTTTATAAATGATATAAGTGTAGTGAAGTATTTGGTAACTTTATCCCTTGTTTTTACTTATATCTAGTAAGTAGTTATCTTACACATGATAAAAGATTCTAGTAAGTATCCATTTAGATACTTATATTATTGTTATCACTTTATACTATCTTGCGAGCAGTAAGGCTCACTCTTGCTTTATTTCTTCATCACACAACAATAGTTAGGAAAGATGGCCAGACTCCAGCAGACCCAGCGCAAGCGCGTGGGAAGCGTCCCGCGTCTTCCCGATGATGTTGTAGCTGCTATAGCTGCAGAGGTAGATCTATTGGTAGATCAGGCACTCTACTTTTGAGAATCAAATTATGTATAATTATAACTTGTGGCAGATAATGGCAATTAGCTGTAAATTATCAAGTAATCATTTTGGGTTGTAATAACTTTTAAATTGTGGATTCAAAGACTTGTACTTATTTCAATTTCATCTCTGAGACTATAACGGGTTGTGGTGTGTGTTAGTGTGGGGTCACAGCATAAGGTTATTTATTATTAATTAAGTGAAGTGATATTGTGGAAAGAAAGACCGTGACGACCCGGATCCCCGACCCCGGATCTGGAGGTGTTACATCTGAGTTTCCGAATGAGCGACACGTGTGTTCTGAGATAATTACGAAAGTTCCGAGGCCTGATTTGCTTCAATATTAGAAATTATCGGACCGAGGTGCACGTAAAATAATTTACAAAATTTACAAAAATATCCTTAAAATGTTACATATATCCCGAAGTTTATAAAAACATAAATTTCAAAATTTTAGAACAATTTTTGAAACGCAATTTATACCCGCTTTTATCAAAAAACGAATCGACGCGCGGGTGAAACTAACTCCGAAAATTCCCAAAACAATTTTAAAATTATCGGAATATTCTAAACTTAAATAAATATGAATTTCATAATTTTTGAAGAATTCTAGAATTAAATACGGATTTTACAAATAATTGCACTCAGAAAATCATACAGGTTTAAATAATTAATGAAATATTAACTTCAAAATTTTATAAAATCCCAAAAATAAATATTGAGATTATAACATCATAAAAAAAATTTAGAGATAATCCACATATTTACACAAATAAACTTGTATTAAATCCACTTTTAAAAGTGAAAATAATTCAATACAAGTCCATAATTAATTACGAGGACAACCTAGTACATCAAAGATCACACATACATAATAATAAAACAACAAATAGCTGACAGAAGCTATACACATATTTTTCTTATTTAATAATTTCATAATTATGTATTTAAATAATACATAAATACACGGGTCATTATAGTCGAGAAGTTCTTCAAGAAGTCAGAAAAATGACTTATCGAGAACTCACTCGAGAAGTCTTAAAATGGCTTGTCGAGAAGTCAATTAGACTTATCGAGAACTCAGTTCTTTAAATACTTTTGTTTTTTTTACTCTGTCTTGTGCAAATTTCACATATTGAAAATGTAAATTAATATTTAGACAGTTTTCTTAGAATTGAAAAATTCCAAGTTCAATTTTGAAAAATAAATATACAGAGATTTCTGAAATATTTATAACTCTTATTCCAGTTAATTTCCAATTAAATCAAATTAATCTTGATTTACGAGAAATTAATCTTCTGCAAAACATTAGCCGAGTTCTTTGCCTTTAGGATGAAGAATTTAACATTCCAATGTCAGCTAACTATTTTTCTGTTGGAACAAAAATGAACTCAATGGTACCATTTGTATCATGATCTCTAATAAAATTGTACCGTACATCAATGTGCTTTATTCTAGAATGATTAACTGGATTAGCCACAATAGATATAACATTAGTATTGTCACACATAATTGGAATTTTGTGTAACACTAGGTCATAGTCCATTAGCTGATTTCTAATCCAAAGCACTTGAGCACAACAACTTCCAGGAACTATATATTTAGCCTCAGCTGTGGAAGTTGACACATATTATTGTTTCTTGCTATACCAGGATACAAGTCTTTGTCCAAGAAACTATCAGCTTCCACTAGTGCTTTTCTGTCAACCCTGCATCCAGCAAAATCTGCATATGTGTATCCAATAACTTCAAAACCTATTCCCTTAGGATACCATAATCCCAAGTTTGGAGTCCCTTTTAAGTATCTGAAAATTCTCTTTACAACCATCAGATGTGATTCCTTCAGATTGGCTTGAAATCTTGCACACAAACATGTTGCAAATATGACATACTTAGTTTGGCTGATGAAAATCCCATCACTTCTTTGACTAACTTGAAGTCCAAGAAAGTAACTAAGTTCTCCCATCATACTCATTTCATATTCACTCTGTATGAGCTTTGACAATCTTTGAGATAGTTTTTTATTAGTAGAACCAAATATAATATCATCCACATAGATCTGAACTAGGATCATATCATTACCATATATTATTGAAATAGAAGTAAAGGTAACCGGAACCGAATAATATAATCCATATATTACAATATAATATATTACAATATAAGCCCTCGAATAATATATTCGAAATAATATTCAATAAATAATATAAAGTTATCGAATAACCCTTATTCGATTAATAGTTTTGAAAACTATAACCATTGCCGTTACTTGAAACAGTCGTTTCTCCTAAACCGTGCATCGGAATCGAACGAAGTACATATCAAAACGAAGCTCGTAACATGAGCTATCTAGACATGGCAGTGGTCAAAATCTAGCAGGGGGTTCTCGGGTCCTAATGTTATGTACAAAAGCAGTCCAAAGAAAATTGGACGTTACGATGGCTATGTTTACGCGATTTCCCAATTTAAAACCATTCAAAACCAACCCAATTCAACCTCAAATCAAACATACAACCAACATCCATCCTTATCACATCATATCAGCCCCAACCAATTCAATTTTAACATTCATACTTATGCCTAAGCTTGAATTTAACTATACTACAATCTTTTAACCAAAACAACAACATTTACCATTCCATTTCAATACCATTTCAATCCCAAACTCTAAATCACAAACATTAAGCTACAATATCACCCTACTAATCAAAATCATCTTATAATACATAGGAATCTAGGGTTTGGAGATGATATACCTTCCTCGAAGTGGTGGGAGGAGCTAGGAAGCCTTAAGAAGCTTTGAGAAGTCTTAGGAATGCTTGGATCTTCAAGGAAATCAAGAAAAATTTCAAGTTAAAAACTTGAAAACACTATTCATTGTCTTCTTCATTGATTAAATGAAGAAGATTGAGAAGGAATTGATGGCTTAAACTCATGATATAGCCCTAACTAAGCATAAGGATGATTAGGGAATTAACTCACCAATTTAGGAAGCTTGGATCTTGAGTTTTGAATTTCCTTGCCTTTAAAATGTCAAAAAGCCGAGAGCATGAAGAACAATGCCTTGGTTTCTTTTTTTTGATTTTGATGAAAAATGATTTGCTTGGCTTGGTTGGTTTGATTTTGTGTTTGTTTTAGTAAATTACCTAGTTGCCCTTGATTTTGTGTGGTTAAAAAGCCACCACATCTCCTTCCTTCCCATGTCATGCCCATGTCATGTGGTGATGTCATCTTTCCCTCCTTGTCCTCTTCTCATTGATTGGGTGACATCACTCTCTCTAATCCCTTTGATTAACTTCCTAATTGTTTGCCTAATGACCGCTGATCTGTTATACGGTTCGCTTAACTTTCGTTTTCGTTTATCGTTTGAAGGATCATACCCGGGATCTTATTACTTAGGTTCCCTTAACCTTTCTCAATACATTATATTCCTTTTTATGATCCTCTATTATAATCCTTTAATTTAAATCCTTTTTATCCTGCTACCTTATACTCAATTCTTTTCGTATCTAGTGGATTTCCGGGAAAAACTAAAGTGTTCGGAAATTGGATTCTGACGATCTTTACATACACTCATATATCATATAGAGTACTAATAAAATCTCAGAATATCCATAACAGAACCCCTACATAGTGTGGCATGAAAAGTTTTCTCATTCAGCTAAAACACTATTCACAAGGGTTACAAAAAGTTGAAAATTTTGGGGGTTATTACAGTCTCCCCTCCTTAAAAGGATTCCGTCCCGGAATCAAACAGAAAACAAATGGGGGTACTTTTCTAGCATTGTGCTCTCTAGTTCCCAAGTTGATTCTTCCACATTATGATTCTGCCATAGTACTCTGACTAGCTTGATCATTTTGTTCCGAAGCACCTGCTCCTTCTTATCTATAATCCTTACTGGCTTCTCCACGTAAGTTAGATCTGGCTGCATATCCACCTGCTCGTACTCCACTATGTGTCTGGCATCCCGATGATACTTCCTTAGCATTGACACATGGAACACATTATGAACTTGTTGCAAATTAGGGGGTAAGGCTAGCTCGTAAGCTAACTTTCCAATCCGTCTTAATATCTCAAAAGGTCCAATGTATCTTGGGCTTGGTTTTCCTTTCCTTCCGAACCTCATTAATCCCTTCCAAGGAGATACCTTTAGCAGTACTAAGTCCCCGACTTCATATTCCTTGTCCTTTCGGGCTAGGTCTGCATATTTCTTCTGTCTGTCTTGGGCTGCTACAAGTCGCCCTCTAATAAGATCCACTATATCATTGGTCCTTTGGACCACTTCGGGTCCGAGCATCTTCCGCTCTCCTACTTCATCCCAGTATAAGGGAGATCGACACCTTCTTCCGTGCAGGGCCTCATAAGGCGGCATTCCGATGCTAGCATGAAAGCTATTGTTATAAGAAAACTCGATCAACGGCAAGTGATCATCCCAACTCCCTTTAAAGTCTATTGCACAGACTCTCAACATATCCTCTAGTGTCTGGATGGTCTTTTCACTCTGCCCATCCGTCTGGGGATGGTACGCGGTACTCATATTTAACTTGGTCCCCGCACATTCCTGAAAGCTCCTCCAAAATCTGGAGTTGAACCTGGAGTCTCGGTCTGAGACAATGGGCGCTGGGACTCCATGTCGCGTTACTATTTCCTTAAGGTAAATGTCCACCAGTCTATCGACTGTGTATCTCTCATTGATAGGAATAAAATGAGCTGACTTTGTCAGTCGGTCTATAATTACCCAAATGGCGTCATGATTGGCTTTCGTCCTTGGCAAGCCTACAATAAAATCCATCGATATCTGTTCCCATTTCCATTCGGGAATCTCCAGGGGTCGTAAGAGTCCACTGGGTCTCTGGTGCTCTGCTTTTACCCTTTGGCAAGTCAAATATTTGTTTACCCATTCTGCTACGTCCCTCTTCATGTTGGGCCACCAGTAATATTCCTTCAAATCCCTATACATCTTGGTACTTCCCGGGTGAATGGAATACCTTGAACTATGGCTTTCATCCAATATCTCATCTTTAAGCTCTTGAACATTCGGAACCCAAATCCGGTAGGAGTACCTCATTATCCCTTTATCATCTTTCTCAGTATGTATCTCCTCTCCAGTCATTGACTCTCTGCCTTCATTCATTATTTTCTCTTGGCACAATTTGATCTTTTCCAATAACTCGGGCTGCATTGAGATCTCAAAAAGCTTTTCAGTTCCGGTTCCGGTTACCTTTACTTCTATTTCAATAATATATGTATAATTATGAGTCAGGATTTGATATCAAATAAGTAGATTGTTAGCGAGGATATGTCAAGCATACCTGAACGTCTAACATAGAGTATTTCAACCCTATAGGTTCTAGTCGAGAAACCGAAAGTGGACGTTGGACTAAAGATAACCTAGTGGTAAGACGACGGCCTCAGTAGGGTTCAACCAAAAAACCTGAGTGTCGAGGTCGAATCCAAGATGATTTAGTGGTTGGACGTTAAAGCCTGAGCGTCCGAGTCGGCTCAAAGTCGATCAGTAATAGTTGTAAAGCGCTCAAGGCAAGTACTTTTGAACCTTTCTCGAGATATATTGCAAATATTTCTAAATTCTTCAGTGATATTGCTAGTATTCAAAATAGTTTTGTTTTATGTTATGTAATTTGAATGATTCAGCCTGTACCCTGATCACCTCACTTGATCCTTGAGCTGTAAGCCTTATTCTTTGTAAACCATCCATTATTGATTTACTAAACACTAAACCACACCAATACAATACTACCCAACAAAGGTATATCCACCATACACCCAAACACTGGAACATACATGCTTAAACATACAAAAACTTTTATACTCAATCATACCTTATAACATCAAATAACTAAACTTTGTGAAATCATTTGCTCATTTAATCCCTGATTCTGTTACAGGCTGAAAACCAGTCCTCTTACATACCTTGATATACCCTTGTGATACCTATAAATTGCATTACGCTTTTATTCAAGTATTTTATCATCATTGATTATGATCTTGTTTTATTGAATTATATTGTTTATCATACTGAACTGTTTTAGAATTGGATAGTTTTCTTATGTGGACCAGATTCGTGGTCAGACCAGATTCATGGTCGAGGTAGGCCAATGTGTGCCTTGGATCCAGTAATTAGAGCAGAGCTGCGTGCCTTGCTTGGGGTTAGTGCGTGACTGATCAGCAGCCTAACCTTGGTTTCAAAATTTAAAATGAATATCCAATTCTAATGATTGTTTAACAAGAAACTTGATTCCTCTAAATCATCTCGCTTGATCATTTTTTAACCTCAGTTATTGTTATTATTACCTGCTGAGCTAGTTAGCTCACTCTTGCGAATCTTTTTATATATTTTACAGTTAAAAAGGATATGGTTGATAGTGAGGTTCCTCAGTCCAAAGTGCGAGCTAGGGTTCCGGTTTGAGTTGGATCGAGCTAGCTGGAGCTTCCTATGGTAGTAATATAGTAAGATTGTAAGAATAATTTCCTTATTAGTTGTAAGTTAAAGTAGTCGGGATTTGGTACGTTGTAAAATAAGTTAAGGTTGTAGCTTGTTTTCATACTTTAACCTGTTGCGATCTGTGGTTATGTAAAGCAGGGTCATTGCAAATGATATTTCTTATACAGGTTTATATATTGAGTAAGTGTTGTGGACCCCAAACTTCTGACCTGGGTTTAGAGGGCGCCACAGGTTGGTATCAGAGCTACAGGTTATTAGTCACTGAAATAAGCCTAGATTGTCAGGATTGGGTAGAGGGTTAGGATTAGGAATATGAAATAGAAAGATAAGATGTTGTGAGGTTGAGTGCAACTGTATAATAGGTTTTCAGCACGATTGGTGTTGCGATTTGAGATTCTTAGCTTGCGACCTAATTTCCAGATAACGGCAATGGCAGATCCTGTTTTCCAGTATCATCTGATCATTCGGAGTCTTCCGTTCGAGGATCGTCATTTACTCCTAGATTTGATTCACACCTTATTCTCCCATCAGTATTAATGGTATTACCTTCTGTTATAACAGCTACACCCCTTCAAGCTATTCTACGCTATTTTACTACCTCTTGATATGAGACTACCTATTTAAGAATCTCCATTTATTTATTCTTGTTTTACAGGACATTCAGCTGGGAGTATATTTCTTCAGTTTACCCTACACCCTGTTCAATACCCCAGTTTAAAACTCGTCCTATGAAGCAACAATACCTACGAGGATGGATTCGATAGCTACAGTAAATGGTAAGTACATGAGATATTAATAAAGGTGAGAAGGAGTTTATAAAGAAGATTCACGTGTTTCGGAGGATAGCTGTTACCAGATTAAATGGAGCCACTAGTGAATAGACCACCCGTGATTAGCTTGTGGGATGGACTAGATGAATTTTGAAAGAGTTAAAGAGAAAAGTATAGATCTGGAATTTTTGTAGAATTAGATGATGGTGCTATAATAAATGTGATATGTAAAGTAGTTATGTGATGTGATATAAGAAAACTTTGTTCTATGAAATAGACTTGTTGGCTGCTGGATAGACCTGTTCCACTTAATGATTGCAAGGATGATGACGAGAGTATTACTAGTATGGAAGCTTGATGTGAAGCTACGAATAAGATAGCATGCAACGACAACTGAAGTTTTCATCGATTAAAGAAGGCAAATAGACCCAATAAAGGAGAGAGGGTAGATTGAAGTAAAGACACCTTTATGTGATCGTTTCTTTAATTGGTACCTTGTCATAAGAAGGAAGGACAACAACCAACTCATATAGTAAGGACAACCAGATTTTTGATTTTCAAAATTTTTAAACAAGTTTTCGAAAAAGATTTTCCCTTACAAAATTTCTAAACCCTTTTTGAATAAAATAAGTTTTAAACATTGGTTGTCAAGTACTACTTGAGTTTCTTGTTTGTTAAAAGACCTGGATTACCTGGAAGGATGCTCGATTATGAAGAAGTTGATTATTCCTAACAATAAGGTGCAAATATTGTTTGATAAGATTAACAACAGAATCAGCATACAGAGTAACTATTCATCCAATTACTAGGATTATCAGAGTTCAAATAATTCACTGATTTAACAGAAGCCTGAGCATGACCGAAAAATCTACCATAATGCTTAATTTGAGAAGGCATTTCAGCTTAACTTCTAAAGTTGTTATATGACACAATTGGGATATGATCGATCAAGTTCGAAAGATGAATACAAGTGAAATGTGGATGGTGACCCATGGTAACATTCTTGTCTCCAATATTACAGCGTTTGTTCCTTTTTGATTCCTAAATATGTATGAACTTCTTTCCTTGAAAATTCCTTACGGTGATAAGAAAAAGGAGGATGTTGATGTTTCTTTCCTTTTAAATTTAATTCTTTCCTTCAAGTTTGCTCTCTAATTGGAACGAGCAGTATTATGGTGAGACGCTTTATCAAGAATGACAAAGAGTTGGGTGGGACGCCACCTAATCATGTGCTGTATGCCTTATGGTACGAAAGAATGGCCATCTTAAGTACCAATGTGGTTGTCTCATTCATATTCAAGTCATTACTTCTTCTTTCTTTTCAACTTCAAGTTTATTGAATTATGAATCCTTCTAGTTATTTCGTTATACCGTCATTCTTTGCAAAAGTTTTTCAAAAAAAATCAACGTATTATGAACCAAGCAGGCAAAGTTCCATTTACCTCTCATGCATGGGAAGAAAACAAGGGCATATGGCGAGGATTGTAAATCACTAGCCTAGTGAGGAATGCACTAAGAGTCAAGGGAATCTATTCTAATGAGGAATACGTCTCCGGGAACGGGAGTTTGCGATTTTCCTATGAAATATGTTATTTAGAATACGGATGTGGTGACGTGAATGATTATTGTGGATACCTTACACGTTAAAGTATTAAAATATGTGAGAGCAACTTGATTATTTGTCTCTTAAGGTTTTGTTGATAAGATGAACTACCATGTTGGATCGATAAGATTACGACTAAAGGGCTAGCAAATTAAGAACGTGTAATTTTTAAATAAGTAAGTACCAATGGTGGAATTGAGATTTCTAGCAATAAGTTGTGAAGAATCAATATTATTTAAGATAAGAGGATTTGACATTATTCAAAGGAATGGATTAACTATTTAAGCGTGATGCCCAGATAGATTGTCGTGATGAAAAAATAGTTCTGAAGATGCCAAATGAGAATGTAATGAGGTTCAAAAGATGAAGGAAGGTAAAGAATTTGTTAACGATGACTTAAGCTAAGAGGTTACGGTGACCAAGAGGTGAGCACTACGGAGATTATGAATATAAGTCATAAGTAAACATAATTTGAAGATTTTATAGTAATTAATGAGTTTCAAGATATGTTTCCAGACGGGTACTGACATTTCCTCTAGATAGAGAAATTGAGTTCATGATGGATTTAGCATATGAAATGAAACAAGTGTCCCAGGCTCGCACAGAATGCGCCAGTTAAAATGAAGGAGTTAGCAAAGCAAATGCAAGAGATGTTAGAAGAAGGAGTGATTAGACCTAGTGTACCCTATATGGTGTACCTGTATTATTTGTTAATAAGAAAGATGGAAGTAGGAGATTATGTGTCGACTAGTGAAAGCTCAACAAGCTTACTATCAAAAGTAAGTATCTGTTACCTCAAACTAATGATTTGTTTAATCAGATGAAAGAAGCATAGTATTTTCTAAGATTGATTTAAGATTTGGATACTATCAATTGAAGATTAAACCTATGGACATATGGACATATCAAAGATAATTTTAAGAACTAGGTACTGTTGTTATAAAATTCCTGTATTGTCATTTGGATTAATCGATATACCAGTAATATTAACACCTGATGAACAGAATCTTGAAGGAAGATCATAATAAGTTGTATTTAATGATAGCTGGGAAGTTGAAGAAGAAAGAAGTTGTATGAAAAGTTTACAAGGTGAAAGTTTTGATGGTAGGAGGTATAATTCTTAGCATAAATAGTCAGTGAGGAGGAGACCAAAGGGGATCCAACAGAAATTAAAGTTACTATGAATAAAGAAAGACCAAAAGCACCAGCAAAAGTAAGAAGTTTTATTATGGGCCGGTTATTATCGAATTTGCAATACCTTTGACGAAGCTAACCAGGAAAAGCAAGAATTTTATATGAAATAAAGAAGGGTGAAGAAAGTTTTGCGGAGTTAATGGAGGGAATGGTTACATCACCTGCTTTATCACTTTGAAAGTATCATGGAGATTTATAGTTTATAGTGATACTTCTCATAAGGTGTAATAACCCCAATTTTTGGAATTTTTGAAACACTGATGAATAGTAACTTTTTGTTGATGATGCTGATTAAGGAAAATTATCAGACCACGCTATATAGGAGTACTGTTATGGAAATTCTAAGATCGTATTAGTATTCCATAAAGTAAATGAGAGTATGTAAAGATCGTCAGAATCAAAATTCGAACACTTTAATTTTTTCCCGAAAATCCACCAGATACCGAAAGAATTGAGTATAATTAAAAGGATTTAAATTCAAGGATTATAAGAGAGGATCATAAAAGGAATATAAAATATTGAGAAAGTTTTAAGGGAACCCAAGTAATAAGATCTCGGATATGATCCCTCAAACGACGAACGAAAACGAAAGATAAGTGAACCGTATAACAGATCAGCAGTCATTAGCCAAGTAATTAAGGGATTAATCAAAAAGGAGTGGATGATGATGTCATCACATGACACAAGCTTTCTTGCATAAGCATGACAAAGGAGTTTTGTTTGTTGGGTGATTTTGGGCCATACAAAATTAACCATGGTAAAAAGGTTAAAACAAATTTCAAGACAAAAAGAAGAATCAACCAAGCAAATAACATAAATCAAAAAGAGAAGAGTTGACCTTGCAAGAAGAAGTTCTCGGCCAAAACAAACTCAACAACTTAAAACTGCCATATCTCCTTCAATACTCACTCAAATGTTGTATTTTATAGCTCGTTGGAAAGGTATTGAGATGGCCTACAACTCTTGTTCACAAGTATCATCCAAATAAGTATGGTAAGACCCTAATTTTTATAGTTCTTTCAATCGGACTTTTAGAAACTTCAAATCCTAACTTTGTGTTCTTGATTTCTTTGGAAAGATCAAGCTTGTAGGAGGCTCCCTAAGGCTTCCTAGCAACTTAACACCTCCCAAGGAAGGTATAAACTTCAAACCCTAGCCTTTACTTTGATTATTAGTGAGTTTGATGGTTGGTTTTCTAAATGAGAAGGATGATCTTTGCTTATTAATAGTTTGATTTGAATTTGGAGTGATTTGGTGAATGAATCTTGTTATAGTTAATAGAAGTTGATTGTGGTTGGTTGAGATGAAGAATCTGGAGAATAAGGACTGGTATAGTATTATTTAGTTGAGGTTTTGATGTGTTAACAATTGTGGGTTGTTTGGTGAGGTTTTGGTGTAGTGAGAAACTAGGAAAACTCGTAAACATAGCCTTCGTAATGCCCGTTTTCCTTAGACTGTTGTACATGGAAGAGGATTTCAAAGATTTTGAAAAGTATATATATACATATATACTAAATATTTTGCGACTTGGTCGCATTAAGAGATCAAACTTGGTTCATTTATTTTTGACCAAGACTTTCATGAGTATTGTGAGAATGCTCATATTTTGTAAATTATTATGCATATTATTTCGGTGGGCTTGTTGTTCACCCTTGCTTTCTTCTTTCATCACACCACAACAGATAGAAAAGATGAACATGACCAAGCTTCTAATTCGCAAGCGGTTAGGAAACGTTTCGCAGTTTTGTGGAAGCGTTGATGCCGCTATAGCTGAGGTAGAAATTACCAAAAGGCTAGGCTTCCAACTTTTAATGCACCGTACTTATATATCTATATGAGTTGTAATAATGGCAAGGAATATGTAAATTATTCAGAAACCCTTTTAAGGTGTAATGGTTTATAATTGTGGAATAAAATGACTTGTGTTATTTTTGGTATTCATCTCTGAGACTATAACTTGTGGTGTGTTTGTATATTGTGGGGTCACAGTACGCAGTAGTTGGTTGTTTATTAAGATTGAGTGTTATTAAGGGAAATGGAACTCGTGACAACCCGGATCCCCGACCCCGGATTTAGGGGTGTTACATAAGGGAATAGGATGTGTGTTGATGTAGCACAATAAAGTTATTATATATACATCCAGACAACCGAAACCTTATGAGTAGAAGTACCCTACTCATAATTTGGAACTAACAGTAATAATACTCGCTTTGAAAGATTGGGAAACATTATACGTATGGAGAAAGGTGTAAGATTTATACGGACCATAAGAATTTGAAGTATGTATTCACAAGGAAAAACAAATGTAGTGGCAAGCGATAAGCAAAAAAAAGGAGAAAATAGGGATGGGTAGTATGACCTTTCAGTTAGAGTTGTTAAAAAAAGATAAAGAAATGTCAAGAGAAGATAATGGATCACGATGTTAACAATTATTAAGAGGAAATTTACGGACCCAAAAGAACGATCACGATATCCCCAGGTTTTCTTCCAGCACTTGTGTAATATCCGGGATATATCGTGTAATTATTTTTGCTATTATATAATTATTATGTGTGTTCAGTATCTATTCTGTGAGCTAATTGTTAAGTGTTATCTGTACTTGAATATTCAAAAATAATATTAATTGAGTATTTTAATTTTTATATGTCCAAAATAAAAAATAGATAATTGTCATATCTTCCTAATTATTTTTATGTTGGTTTATGGATTTATAAGAATCATATGAAATTTCTAAAATCTTTTTCCGGGTAATTAAAATCTATTTTATAAAAACGGGAACCAACCGACGTCACCCGTTATTACGTTTTTGAAACCCGAAACTCTTTCGAGAACTCCTTCCTAACCTAATTGTAATATTCCGAGCATATTCCATGTTTCGACTTTTTCGATCCGGCGTACGGTTTGTCCTGCGCGGGTCCCGGCGCAATATTTTCGATACAATATTCGTTTCGGTAAATCAATAAAACCCGTATTTTCGATAAACGGGAGCTTTTTATTAAACTATCCCAATTATCACTTCGTAATATGTGTAACCAGGCGCTGAGACCAAGACCGCAGTACAAATTGTACTGATTTGGATAATTATCCCGAAAACCGATACCGTTTGGATCAGTTTTTACAAATAAACGTACCGTTTTATATCCGGAATGATCCAACGGGATACTAATTTTCCGTAATTATAAATAGCCTTTTACCGTATTTTATTTCGTATCAAAATCATTTGCAGACAGATAATATATAATTTTCAGAGAAAAGCCCTAATTACATAAACTGTTCTAAGAATCAAACAGTAAAACGAAGGCGTTACCGATCTCTGTTTTCAAAGCTTGAGTAACCAAAACGAAGGATTTGAAGTGTTCTATCAGATTCTGAGCTTTGTTTCACTGCAGAAATCAAGGTTATTTTTCTAAAAAATTATTTATTTTCGAATTTATTTTATTAAAAATATGAATTTTTGTTCGGATGATTGTTAGTATGATTTGATGATTGCATGTTGTAGAGCTTGTTTTCCTGATGATTTTCATATGTCATACATCTGATTTGGAGTTCAATAACATGCAATCAAAATTTTCGAATTTCAAAATTAGGGTTTATAACCCGTGTGGCGCCCTCCAAACCCGGGTAAGAAGTTTGGGGTCCATAACACAAATACAATATATCGACCTGTATAAGAAACATTATTTATAATGACCCTGCTTTACAAAACCACGGATCGCAACAGGTTAAAGTATGAAAATAAGCCACAACCTTAATTTATTACATCGTACCAAATCCCAACTAATTTAACTTACAATTGATAATAAAATCATTCTTACAATCTAACTATCTCTTTACCGCATGAAACTTCTGCTAGCTCGATCCAACTCGACTGGAACCTTAGCCCGTACTTTGGACTGAGGAACTTCACTATCATCCATATTTTTTTCAACTGTAAAATATATAAAAGAATCGCAAGGGTGAGCTAACTAGCTCAGCAAGTCATGATAACGATAACTGAAGTTAAACAATGATCAAATGAGATAATTCAAAGGAATCGAGTTTTTTTTAACTAATCATTAGAATTGGATATTCATTTTAAGTTTTAAAAACCAAGGTTAGGCTGCTGATCAGTCACGCACTAACCCCGAGCAAGCACATAGCACTTCTCTAATTACTGGATCCAAGGCACACACATTGGCCTAACTTGACCATTGGTATGGTCTGACCACGAATCTGGTCCACATATATAAAAACTATCCAATCCTAAAGCAGTTCCATATGATAACAATATGATTCAATAAAACAAGATCATAATCAATGATGGTTAAACATTTGCATAAAAACGTAAGGAAACTCATGGATATCTCAAGGATATATCAGGGTATGTATAAGAAATGGTTTTCAGTTTGTACAAGGGTCAGGTATTAGACCAGTAATGATTTTTCAGGATATGGCTCTTTGATGTTATTAAGAATGATTAGAGTATAAAAGTTTCTGTGTTTTCAAATCATTCTCTTTCAATGTTTGGTATTTGGTAGTTATACCTTTGGGGAGTAGTATTATATTTGTATGGTTTGGTGTCTGAAGATCAACAAATGACGGATTACAAAGAATGAGGCTTATGGCTCAAGATCAAGGAAATCAGGGTTCAAGGTTAAATGGTTTAAAGTTCTTGCAATATAAAACAAGAGTTATTTTGAATACTAGCGATATGTTATAACACAGTTCAAAACATTGGTAATATATATCTTGAAGAAAAGTTCAGAAATACTTGCCTTACAAGGCTTTACAACTATTACTGATCAACCCTGAGCCGAGCTGCTCAGGTTCTAACGTCCAACCACTAGATCCCATTGGATTCAACTTCGACACTCAGATCTTTCTGTTGAAACTCTATTGAGCTCGTCGACTGACCACTAGGTTATCTTTAGTCCACCGTTCACTTTCAGGTTCCCGACTATAACCTACAGGGTCGAGATACCCTACATTAGACGTCCAGGTATGCTTAACATTTCCTTGATACTAATTCTACCCAATGACATTCAAACCCGACTCATAATTATATATATTATAATAACACACGCAACAATTAGGGTTCACGTTTTCAAAATCGGTTTAGTGTTCGTTCTCAGAAAATACGTATACTCGTAATTTTACAAAATCAGGGTTATTGGGTTCTGACAGAACATTCATCTCAACATATAATCAAGTCTCGCATAATATATATATATATATACTTATTTATACTCATGTGATGTATTGATAATTACAGGGTATGTCCCGAATTTCTAAAATAATTTCTAAAACTTCGGGCAGCACCTCCTCTGTTTATCGGCCTATCCGTCGAACAACTCGACGTCACATTACAACAACCAATTCAACAATTTATTCCACCAATACAACCGAAATCCATTTCACCAATCCCAAACACCATTTTGACCAACTAATTATCATTACATCATATATTTATACTCGTATTTGTTTTAAAATATTAGGACTCAGAATAATTCATCACGGTCTACCGTCGGCTCGCTAAAGCTCATTGCCGACAGTGGCAAGTCTCATTGGTGCCCGACCAAATTCGGGTTTCCTAACGAGTCCCGCCGATAATTAATTAGTAACTTCTCGAAAAAGAATAAAATCCGAATAATCAAAAGGGTTCATTCGAAATATTTACCAAAATAATCCGAGTACATATATTGAATATTCATTACGGAATTTCAGAAAATAATCGAATAAACAATCATCAATAATCTGAAGTAATAATCATGAATCAGAATCTACAGAGTATACGAATTATATTCACGAACACCGAACAACTGAGCAACAGGGCACCGGCGAATAATCGCCGTAGAAATGGAAACACAAGGCTGCAGACCACACAAAAATTAATCAATGATATTTACATACACACACATATGGGGGTGTGTATATATATTTGACTGATAAATCGAGACTAAGCTGTGAGGCAAACACAGAACCGGGGCGGCGGGGAGTTCGCCGGAACCGGCGACTTACCGGAATAGATGGAGATGGCGCCGACAGGAAGGAAGGGGGAGAATAAGCGGGGGGGAGTAGTACATGGGATGAGAGAAGATCGAGAGAGATTATAGGGAGTACAGGGACGATGCTGCATATCTCTGTTCTTAATTTATATGTATCTTTTTTTTTTATTTCTAAACCCAGCAGTATCAACACTACACGTGTAGAATGAACTCCTGAGAAGATGACACGTATCTAATTCTGGACACGCATTTCTTTTTTTGCCCGGTATTGACCCCGCACTTTGAGTTTTAACGAACCACGTTGCACATGAAATAAACTCGCAAAATTATCAAAATAGTCTTAAAATTTTCCAAAAATCCCGAAACTAATAAAACTAAAATTTCCGTAATTTTTAAAGCAATTTTGAAACGCAACTCGTACCCACATTTTACGATTAAAGAACCGAGCTGTACTTAAAACAAATTCAGAAAATCACGAAAATAATCTTAAAATGTTATAAATATCCCTAAGTTTATATATACATAAATTTCGAAATTTTTAAAACGATTTCTGAAACACAATTTATACCCGCTTTTCTCAAATAAACGAATCAACGCGCGGTTCAAATTAATCCCGAAAATTCCCAAGATAATTTTAAAATTCTCGGAATATTCCAAACATAAATAAATATGAGTTTTATAATTTTTGAAGAATTCTAGAATTAAATATGGATTTTATAAATAAAAGCATTCAAAAATCATTTAAAGATAAATAATTAATAAAATATTGATTTCTCAATTTTATAAAATACTAAAAATAATTTTTGTAATTATAAAATCATAAAAACAATTTTAGAAATATTCCCAATATTTATGCGAATAAATTTGCACTATATCCATTTTTGAAAGTGAAAACAATTTAATACGATCCCATAATTAATCGTGCGGACAACCCGGTACAACATAAATCACATCTAGAAAATAATCAAACAACTCATAGCGGTCAAAACCAATACACATATTTATTTAATAATTTCCATAATAATCACACATTTAAATAATTCAAAAATACACGAGTCGTTATAACCCGTATGAATGTTCTTAATTGAAATTTGGGGGTTTCTTATTCTGTGATAGATTGATGTTGTGTTATAGTGGGTTGTATTCTCTGTGAAATTTGCAATCTAGTCGTATAAGTTTCATGAACCAACGAGGTCTGTAGAGAAGGGAGTTGTATTTTGAAGTTTTCCGATGTTCGCCGGAAACTGGAAAACTTCACGGCCAAATTCCGGCGAACTCAGGGATTGTTAGGATGAATTGATTGCATAATTGTGTTCCTGGTGTTGTGTAGGTGTGATCTGGAGGTGTTGGTGGGGTGAGGACGCCGGGAACGTGTTCTCCGGCGAACCCGACTGTTTTCCGGCGAAGGGCTGGAAAATTACAATTTAGTACCCCAACTTTTGAAAACGATGCAGTTAGGTCCCTGAAGTTTCCAGAGTTTGCAAATTTAGGATTCCTGTTTATAAATTGTTTAAAAATCATATTTTCTATTTATTTTTATTATAAAAATTCATTTTTAAATTCTGAAAATTCTAAAAATTATTATTTTAATTCTGAAAATTATTTTTAATTCACAAATAAATCTAAATTAATTAGTTAATTAATTTCAGTTAATTTATAATTGATTAATTGGTCAATTAATTCAAAAATTAATTGACTAATTGATTTAATTAATTATTAATTGATTTTAATTAATTATTTAATTAGATTTAATTATTTAAAAATGATTTAAAAATTCTGAAAAATAGTTTCGAGCTTTAAAATATTATTCTAAATTATTTCCAAGGCTCGAGAATTATTCTAAAATTATTTCGGAGCCAGAATGGGCCAACCGAACCCTATTTATTAACCCGAAATTGATCCGACCCGTTTTAATTTCGAAAAATATTTTAAAAATCATTTTAAATACCAGAAAGCCTATTTATGACCCGAGACTTCTTTATAAATAATATATCATTGATTACGTGATGTATTATGTGCTATATGTGACTTGTTAATTGACTATCGGTCTATATATTTGGTGTTTACTTGATTATTGCATAATTTTCAATCCGTTAATCAGATTTGGGTAAAACGAAGGGTAGATATAAGTATGTGTTGAATAGAATTCCATGAGTAAATTATTGATAGATGCTTATGATATGTGAGCAGAAGAGGCAAGAAGTAAGAAAGGGAAACAGATAGTTGAAGAGTAAGACGGTTGTGATTGGAAACGAGTGCAGTGTAGTAAGCTAATATCAGACAAGTGTTCTGAACTTTCTCGAGATATTGTAGTACTTGATAATCCTGTGATATTGCAAGTGCTTTGAAGCACAAAAACCTAAATCCTGATTTCAGTTATTATTCTTGAGCCATGAATCATATTCTTTCTAATCCATTGATTATTGTATACCCAAACAAGAATCACAAATCTACGATACTACTCCACAAATACATACAAACTAAATACCAAACACTGAAATGAACTATTATATACTCAACCCATGGTATCTTATACTTGGAAAGACCAAATCCTTGAAACCTTGAAATGTTGATTCCTTTGTTATCCAATTCTTTCATTACCCAACATCCAAGCTTTTAAATTGCCTTATTGATCCTTACAAGGATTGAAACCCTTTCATTGTTAAACATTTATTGTTGTTAATGATTTCAGTTATTGTTTATTATTGCATATTCTGTTATTATGTTATAATTGGATTGTTTTTATAAAATTGTGGACCAGATTCGTGGTCAGACCATATAATGGTCAAATTAGGCCAATGTGAGCCTTGGATCCAGTAGTTAGAGCAATGCTGTGTGCCTTGCTCGGGGTTAGTGCGTGACTGATCAGCAGCCTAACCTTGGTTTTTAAATTAAAAGTATAATATCCAATTCTAAATCATAATCCATTGTTCACTTGATATCATAACCATATTCATCTGATGATCATTATTCTCAGTTTTATCATTGTGACTTGCTGAGCTAGTTAGCTCATTTGTGCGATGTTGTTTATATTCTTTCCAGTTAAAAAGGAACCAATTTGTAAAGAGGATCCCCAGTCCAGCGCGAGAGCTAGGGGTTCAAGTTGAGAAAGCGGAGCTTGTAGGCTTCTTTTGGAATAATTTAAGTTTGTAAAAGTTTATAATAATGTTTAATACTCAGTTTGAGTTTGAAATAGTTGGGATTTGAACGGTTTGTAATATATTAGTGTGTTTGGCTTGTGTGCATACTTTAACCTGTTACGGTCCGTGGTGGTTGGTAAGTAGGGTCATTGCATATATTATTATTATCTTTATTATTATTATAAACAGGTTATAATTAAGGTGTGTGTGTGGACCCCAAACTTCTGACCCGGGTTTGGAGGGTGCCACAGGTTTGGTATCAGAGCTACAGGTTATAAGTCACTGACACAAGCCTAGGTTGACGGGAATGGGTAGAGGGATAGGATTAGAAGTAAGGTATAGGATGATAGAATGTCGAGAGGTTGAGTGTTATGGTATAACCGGTATTAGTATAGTTTGCGTCGTGGTACGAGATTCTTATATTATGATATGATTTCAGATAGCAGAGATGGCCGACTCTTTTATTCCCGTATCAGCTGATCACTCAGAGCCTTCAGTTGGAGCACCAGCATCGGATCCACGTCCTGTGATTCCACCAGCATTGGTTATTCTACCTCCACCGGTGTTGCAGCCCGTACCATTGTAGGCTATTCCACCTCCAGGCATGAGGCCACCTGTCAGAGGACCCCCACCAGCTGATTCAGATTCCACTGGGCATTCAGTAGCGAGTGCCCCATTCCAGTCTACATTGCCCCCAGTTCCTTATTACCGGTATGAGGCTCTTTTATTGGAGCGTGATTCCTTGTTGGCTCAGATTAGAGAGTTACAGCATATCATTAGGACTACAGATGTTGATCGTGGTGTGAGGGAGCTTCGAGAGGAGATTCATGTGACACGGAGGGTTCTTGAGGCTAGGCTACATAGAGTTACACTACCTGGCAGAGGCCCTGATGCACTGCTGGGCTGGGCTACTGAGGTGATGGAGGACTTTGAGAGGCTGACAGGACCAGAGTTTCCTTGGAGTTGAGCCAGAGATTTTGAGATGGAGATGCTGAGCAGTGTTGTTATGGTTATGTAGTATGGACAGTAGTGTGTAGTGTGTATCAGTAGACTTTTGAGTTATATTTATAGACTAGCGATGTTGACTAGTGAGTAGGTTATTGTACCCTTTTTGCTTTTACTTTCGAAGCGTCTTTACGCTTGTACTACCCAAAACTTTTGATCTATATATCAGTACCTTTTCCTTTCCAACATTGTCATTTACTTTATCGCACCTGTTTTACTTTACCTTATTTATTGCACCAGTATACCCTGTGATACCATGTACCCTGTTTTCCATAACTGTTTATATTCTGTAAAGAAGCATGCAATTTACATAGTTACAACTGTTTTCAAAAAGAGATATTTCTATTTTACAAAAAATTTCTTTTATACAAAGATTTGATTCAAAAGCTAAATAAATTGATTGATTCTTTACAGAAAATGCCTCC